>NC_081563.1:84931169-85023374 GCF_022355385.1 Mustela nigripes | reverse complement strand
TTAAGATTTTATTTATTTATTTGACAGAAATCACAAGTAGGCAGAGAGGCAGGCAGAGAGAGAGAGGAGAACGATGCGGGGCTCGATCCCAGGACCCTGAGATCTTGACCTGAGCTGAAGGCAGGGGCTTCTATCACTGAGCCACCCAGGCGCCCCAGGACACTCCCTCTTCAAAGTCAGTTGTTTTATAAGACTCCACAGAGACCATCATGCCATAAGGAAGCCCAAGGTAGCCATGTGAAAAGGGAGGCCATATGGACAAGAGCTGAGGAGCCAGACAGGTGACATTGTTGAGCTTACCAGCCCAGCCCAGCTACCAGCTGAATGTTGTTGAATGAATGATCCCCATCAGGGCTGCATGGATGATCAGGAAAAATGCCCAGCCAAGCTCTGCCACTATGTGTGGAATGGTGAACAAATAAAAGGTTATTGATTTAAGCCATTAAGTTTTGGGGTAGTTTGTTACGTAGTAGCAACAACATAATTAGAAAGTCACTGTTTTGTGAACTACAATGAAGTATCCAATTCAGGCACAGGTTATGAATGAGGAAATCAATACATGAGTTTGGTAGAGATTTTTACATTGGAAAGTCCATATCTGATCATCACCAAGAATGAGAGAGTCTAACAGTAGGTGCCTCTGTATGTGATGCCAGAGGGAGGACACAGCTTGTGAAATCTCCCTCTTCTCTTCCCTTCCTCCTCCTCCGTCCTCTTCCTCTTCTTCTCCTCTTCCTTCTTCTTCTTGGAAATAGTCTTGTACAAAAGGCAAAACACAAAAGACTCAGAGTTAAACTTGAGTTCCACCTAAAAGATTCTTTTGAGTGAATTCCAATTTATAGAAAATATAGAGATAGAACTACGAGTTAAATGACAATAAGAAAAATGAACAGGTGCATCCAGGGAGAGAGATTTGTACAGGACCACAGACCTGGCTGATCTTCAAAGAGTCAGTAACATTAAAAAAAGAAAAAAAAAAAAAGAAAGAAAAGGGGGTAACTCTAGATCAAAAGAGACTTAAGAGACTATCAGCTGTAGAATACATGAGTCTTGTCGGGATCCCGATTCATTCGAGCCAAGTGGCAGGAGACACACTGAGATATTCAGTGAAATCTGAATATGGAATGGGTGTTACATGACACCAGGAAATTATTTTTAATTCTTTAGGGTGTGATAATGGTATGGTGGTTATGTAAGAAAATGTCTGGTTTCTATTTTTCTTTCTTTTTTTCGATAAAGAAAAATGTGCTATGTAGAGGTGAAATGACGTGAAGGTTGAAATTTATTTTAAAATTCTTTACCAGTTAAAGAATAAGGAAGAGGGGAAGAAAGAGAAAAGGGAATAAATGATACAAAGTCTTGAGAAGAGTTGAGTCTGGTGCAGAGATACAGAAACTCATGATATTAAAAATCTTTCTGCTTTTGCTTATGTGTGAAAATGTTCATAATAAGATTTACATAATGAAAATCCACAAAATATGGAAATTTATATACCTTTTATATCTTAGCTTAAATCATAACAATATTTACTTGAATCTAGAACTATATTTCTCCAAAGAAAAATTTATTTGTATTTATTCTTTTTGATGGAGATAAAATTGGCGTATAAAACTATATTAGTTTCAGGTGTACAACAAAATAACCGCATCTTTAAATGCACAAAGTGATAAGTCTGGTTGCCATCTGTTATCATACGTTTGTTCTCCCTCATTCATTTCACCCACCCCCTAGCCATCTTCCTCTCTGATAGCCACCCATCTATTCTCTGTACCTATGAATTTTGTTTTGTTTGTTTGGTTGACTTTTAGATTCCATATCTAAAAAAAAAATCATTCTATATTTGTCTTCCCTTATCTGATTTCCTTCACTTAGCATAATATCCTCTAGATCCATCCATTTGTTGTAAATGGCAAAATTTCCTTCTTTTTATGGCTGAGTAGTATTTATTATAGATATGCCCCATTTGTCTATCGATGGAGACTTGCATTTAGCCCATAGAAGCAGGCAGCTCTTAGTCTCAGGCTGATGGGAAGTCAGAACCTCAGGTAACAGGTTTTAAAGTATGCATACATACACAGTCCTGTGAGACCATATTTGTAACCCCTTGCTGGCCCCGAGAGCAGGCGATGTGGATATGTCCATTGGTAACAGTGGCAAAAATTGGTGCTCCAGGTGAGTGCTTAAGCCCCTTTCTAGGAGGTACCGGGGAGCTGTATAGAGGCCAAGGGCAAGTGCCAAGATGGTGACCGAGGATCTATATTCGCCAGGAGCTCCTACACAATCTCTAGATGTGTGGCAAACCTGAAGCTGCCCTTTAGGATAAGCCAATAGACCTTTTTCCCAGGAAGACTGGGGGTGAGTTTTTGTTCTCCCTCTGTGCCATACTCTGGGGTGTGGGAAACTTCCAGTAACTGTCTTTCCAATTGTTTCAATCCCATAGGGGACCAGCAATGCAGGACCCCTTGGCTGCCAGTCCTCCTTGTGGCTTGTGAGCAGAGCTGCTTGTGTTGGGTGTGGGCAGGGAGAGGTAAGCCTGCTGGCTATAGTGGGGCCATGGGCGAGCCTGCTGTTGCAAGCTAGAGAGATGGAGTGCAAGAATGGTGCCCACCATCCCCTCCATCCCCAGAGAAAGTCCCCATAGACCTCTTTGCCTCTGGCAGACATTTTAAGATTAACTAATTAACCTTCTTCACATATAATCTAGATGAGTGAGTCTGTATGCTGACCCTTTAACAGTGGACCCCCTGTTTCCTTCAGCCCATGCTTCTCCTAGGCATAAACCACGTTGATTTTGAAAAGGAGATATTTTGGCGACTCATGTCTCTGGTGCAGGTCCCAAGGGTTGGGATGCCATATATGGGGGATGGATTCCCTTGCTCCTCAGGAGATGCTCCCATGTTTGTGAGATCCCTCTTGAGTGTGGGTCTCTGTACAAGAGGTGGGGGTTTTGGTGAGACTGTATCTCTGTCTCTCCAACCTATCTGGTATGGTCCTTTTATCCACATGGAGGAACTGCTCAACTAGCTTTCAGGCCCTTTTCATAGGGAATTGATCTATGTGTAACTGCGGATTTGGTGTGTCTGTGGGAGGAGCTGAGTTTAGGATTTTCCTACTCTGCCATCTTGAATCCAATCCCTCTAGAACTGTGACTTCAAATTATCAATGAAATAATCTAATGTTGCTTCCCAAATATTTTAGTAAAACTGACCTTCCAGAAATACCTGCTACCCCTCACACTCAGGTAAGAAGCCAAGTCTTCTTGTATCTTTATTCCTTAACACATATTCTCTTATTACTTCATTCTTGCTCATTTTTGTTTTACTAGTTTGGTGTTATGTCTTATCTAGTTAGTTAGTTGTAAATGCTTCTTGGACATCGATGGGGTATGAAGAAAGAAACTGAATGTAAGCATGAATGTTGACAACCTGACTCTGCTTACTCATAATAGGGTCAAAGCACAATATGATGCCTAATGTGGCCCCTGGAGCCCATCTTCTTGGGTTCAAATCCTGTCTCCACCAGTCAATTACATGACCCTTCGCATGACTTCCATCTCTGTGTCTCTGTCCTCACTTGTAAAATAAAGAGAAAGCTGTCAGATCTTATTTGTAGACCCAAGTTCATAGCAGCATTATTCACAATAGCCAAAGGGTAGAAGCAACCCGAGTGCTAAATGGTGGATGAGTAGATACATATGGCATATACATTTAGTGGAATATTATTCAGCCTTGAAAAGGAAGCAAATTCTAACTTGTGCTACAATATGGATGAACCTCGAAGAAATTATTCTCAGAGAAATAAGCCAGTCACAACAATACAGAAACTGAATGATTTTGCTTACGTGAACCACCTAGAATGGTGAAACTCAGAGTTTGTAAAGTAGAATGATGGTTGCCAGAGCCTTGATTGGGGGATGGTGGGCGGGCGGAAATCAGGGTTAGTGTTTAAGGGACAGAGTTTCAGTTTGGGAAGTTAGAAGAGTTCTGGAGATGGATGATAGTAATGGTTGCATAATAATGTGAGTGTACTTAATGCCATTGGGTTATACATTAAAACATAGTTAAAAAGGTAAATTTTATGTTATATATCTTTTATTACCATTAAAAAAGAATTGAAAGCTCAAAAAAAAAAAAAAAAGCTTAGCAGCTCCTATGAAGAATTGTTTTGAGAATCATTGGCAGAGGGGCTCATGGGTGGCTCAGTCAGTTAAGTCATCATGCTCAGATGAGTCTTGATTTTGGCTCCGGTCATGATCTCAGCGTCATGAGCTCAGGGTCGTGAGATCAAGCCCTGCACCTGGCTCGACACTGAGTGTGGAGCTGGCTTGGGATTCTCTTTCTCCCTCTCCCTCTGTTCCTCTCTCCCGCAAACCACACCCCACTGCCCCTGCTCATGCATGTGCTCTCTCAAAAACAAATCACAAAGACTCATGGGCAGTCACAGAGCGGGAACATGTAGAGGAGCAGGCTACATGGAGTGAGCGATCTGTTAGTGGCTACTATGCCGTCACAAAGTTTATTACTCTTACTTCCCTTCCACTCTGAAGACAAGGCTTTAATTCAATAAATTAACACATTATAGGGTTGGGACTTTTGGAGGGTGGGCTCAGACCCATCGGAGAACCTAATGAAAATTAAGAAACCTCTCTCTCTCACAGCCCTGCTCTGCACAACCATTTTGAATTAATTTGATAGATTCTCCTTCCCCAGCAGAAGTCAGAGTCCGGGGACACGGGCAAAGAACGCCTGTTTCCATGTTAGTGACCGCCTATGTGTAAATTGCCCCAGGAAGTATGTGTATTGTAATGGAGATCTGTTGGAGAAGAAGCCATTACACAAAGACATGGCTTTTCTTCCTTTCTTTCTCCCTTTCTTTCCTTCTTTCTTTCTTTAAAATTTTATTTATTTATTTGACAGAAACAGTGAGAGAGGGAACACAAGCAGGGGGAGTGGGAGAGGGAGAAGCTGGCTTTCTGCTGAGCAGGGAGCCTGATGCAGGGCTTGATCCCAGCACCCCAGGATCATGACCTGAACTGAAGGCAGACACCTAACAACTGAGCCACCCAGGCGCCCCCTTCCTCCTTTGCTTCCTTCTTTCCTCCTCTCTCCCTTCCTTCCTTTGTTTTTGAGAGACAGAGAGCACATCCGTGCACCCACAAGCATGAGCAGGGGCGAGGGGCAAAGGCACACTCCCCACTGAGCAGGGACCCAATGCAGGGAAGGATCCCAGGACCCTGAGATCACGACCTGAGCCGAAGGAAGACAGTTAACTGACGGAGCCATCCAGGGGTCCCTTTTCCTTTCTTTCTTTTCTTAATAGTAGTAGAATATACATAACATAAAGTTTACCATTTTGACTACATTTAAGTGTACAGCCCAGTGGCATTAAGTATCTGCACATTGTTGTGTCACCGGCAGCTTCACCAGTCACAGAGCTCTTTCATCTCCCCCAGCGGAAGCCTGTCCCCATTACACACTAGCCCCCCCTTCCCCCCCCCCCCCCCCGCCCCTAGCAGCGACCGATCTATTTTCTGTCCCTGTGAATGTGACTACACTCGGGACCTCACATGAGTGAAATCATACAGAGTTTTTGTCTTTTTGTGACCAGCCTATTTCATTCAGCATGATGTCCTTGAGGTTCATTTGTGTCGTAGCACGTGTCTGAATTGCCTTCTTTATTAAGTCTGGATGATATCCTAAATGACGGAATCTTGACAGGATGGTATGTCTGAGGGGTAGGGACATGGATGAGTGTGGGTGAGTATCTGTATGAGGAAAGAATGCTTTCTTGAAGGTTTCTAAATTACACTGTGGAATTAGTTGCCTATTTTGCTGCTCTCTGAAGCTAGTCCAAGCTTGGTTTTTTGAAAAAAGTGTTCATAGAATTTATGAGCCTTGGAAATGGGAAGAAGTTACAAGGGGTCCTTGAAACAGCATAGATTTGGAACCACTGTTTTCAGAGTTCATTCAAGACTATTCTAGTGGCTGCAGAGACTGAAGGCAGCTTCCCAATGTCACACTTGCTTTCTATATCACGCCTTTTCACCTTATGCCATGTTTCCTTGGCATTCAATATGCTTACATATATTTCAAGATAATTTTTGGTCTTGAGAGCAAATATTTACTGGGTTATTAGCCAAATGAAAGGAAAACAAAACATGACCTTCTAGGGCTGAGCCCATATTTAGGATGGGAGTTTAAGGCACATAAACGCTTCCACATGGAAATTGGCATCAGTTGGGTACAGGCCTGAATGTATAAATTCCATGGGGATTTTCCCGTCTCTCCCTACATTGCTAATGTTCAAGAAAAACAATGATGTGTGTGGAACCCAATGAGATTAGACTAAAACCCAGAATAAATAAGGATTTTGATATCATCCTTTCCTGACTCATGTCTTGCATGCTTTAAATTCTCTTGGCCCCATAAACACATTACAACTAATTATGGTTGAAGCTCAAAAGGCTTGGGGGTTGAGTACACAGTGGATTCCAAAGCATGAAAACCCAGCTCAGTTTCTCCACGTTGGCAAGGGCATACTCCTCTTCAAGGGCCAAAAACACTGGGGAGGTAGGGATGTAGTTTGCAGCCAAATACAGGGAAGGAGGAAAGAGAAATAGAAACCAATCATCCATCATCGCGTCGTTAAAATCGCTTGGGGTTTTGGTTTTCTTTTAGTTTGTCCATTTATTGTAACAGCTGGAAGGGTGAGCTCAGCTGACTTAAAAATATTTTGTAGTACTAACATATTTGGTGACAACCCAACTGTTGGAAGCTGAGCAAAAGTGGAGAGATTAAAATCAGAGCTAGAGATTTGAGAATTCTCTGACATCACAGAGAAGAAATAGAAGATTTTCTTCTTTGATCTGTTATGTGACGTGAGTGTGATCGGTTATCAGTCCTGGAAACCCAAACTCAACAGCAAAGAACAAGGGAGAGTGCCCCTAGAACATGTTATTTGCCAAGGGCCTAGAGCTTGGAGGCCAGGATGGGTTAAGCCACCAGGTGATGGGGGGAGGCCCAGGGCCAATGGTCCACACTGCTTTGAGGGGCTCACAAAAGTATTTGCATTTCTTTTAAACGCAGAAGAAAAGAAATAAATTTTGGGTCAAAGAAAATGTTTTCATATGTAACATGAAAATATTTGTCTTTATAGCAACACAGTTGGAAGACAATTTTTCATCTTATTTTCATGGAGGATAGATCCCACAAAGGGCAAGGGAGTCTGGGGCCCATAAAGGCCATAATGAGGCTTTGTATGAAGTATTGGGTTGTGGTTCTATGTCATCCATTCCAGTGCCTCTACTGACATCTGGGTCTTGGAAGGAACCCCGGGAGGTGGGCAATCTCCTTTAGGCACATGTCTGTTTGTGTTCATTGATTCCATAGAGGAGGTTGACATGGACTAAGATTTTGACCATTTTCTTCTGAGGTTCCGTTACCATGAACCTGTTTGAGTTTCTTCCCCTTTGAGGCCAATAATCTTGTTTCCACCCAACTCTTTGGCCTTTCGTGGGAGGAGTAGATTCTTTTCTGAGAGAAGAATAAAGGGATTCCCAGTCCTCAGGGAAATAACAGTGAATTCCCTTGGGCATCTGGAGGAGCTGACAAAGAACCGTAACTATCTTTGGAGGAACTGAAGGCCACTAAAGAAGCAACTTAATGACTTGTGTTCGAATTTGGCATTTCCAGCTTACCAGATGCACAACACTAGCAACATTAACACATTAGAATTCTATAAAATGGTAATAATCATAAGTGTCTAGGTTGCCTTCTGTAGTTGTTATGGAAATCAAATGAAATAATGCGTGTGAACGTGTCGTGGAAATTTGGGACGTTTTCTCTCACAGGAGAATCTGTGAGTCATTTCACACATGATGTCTTTACAGGTAAAATGAGGGAGATGGACCTGGCTTCCAGTTTAGTTCAGAGGAGGGTTTTGTAGAGAGGACTGGTCCGCAGGAGGAAGTGTACTGAAGACATTAATGCTTCCCATGGTTGTAAGTCATTGCTAAGTGATTACCTTTATCTGCGTATCATTGTACAGAAAACAGACTGTAGTTAGAACACCCCAGACATGTATGTTGGATCTAAAAACTCAACTCAAGAGCAGAACACTTGCATTTAGCCCATTGGAAACAGGGTTTTAAATTCTCCCCAGTGGGGAGGCCGAGGTGGTCCCCTGTCCATGGGTCTTATGTGACACTGCTCTCAGACACATACGCTTTACCTTTCCTCTGTGTGCCCATACACGAGTCCTTCCTCGTGAAATAACAGCTCACCCACTCACAGCAGGCATGGTTTTGCAAAGAGCCTGAACTTAACTCACAGCAATTACCTTTTCCTCTGGCTCAGTTTTTGATGTGCTACCCAGTAATCCCTGGAAGGAACTGCAATCCCTACCTGTTAGATGGGTTCCGCTCCCCAGGGAGAAGACAAATGGCTCCATGACCATTTCATCCTATGAGAAGTTAGAGCTACAAACCCACAGAGAGGCTCTCACTATCTCTGTTTCTGTCTCGGGGGGGAACCATGGCTTCTCTTCGCCCTTCCAAACCCTCTTCCACCATATATCTTGACTTTGAAGTTAAACTTTGTAAAGGAAGTCTTCATGAAAAAGTTCTTTTTCAAAGCCTGCCTTCTCAAAGGGCTGGCGACAGGAATCTGCAGAGCCTAGGGAAATGAAAATACATGGCCTGGTCAGGAAAGGGAAGTCAATGGCGCTTTCCCAAAGGACTGCCTCAGCCCCTGGGGCAGCCATTTCTCCAGGACTGCAGCCTGTATGTTGTGATGTGCTCCAGACCTGCGTGGAGGTGGGCAAGGTGATCCCACCGAGGCATCCACCAAATGATCCCTGGGGTGGACAGCTAGCACTGGCTTGTTCCAGAGATGTCCTAGGTCTGTCGACTGACTCCAACCAGCCCTCCTACTCATCCAGTGGGGGTGGAGGCTCTTGGTGGAATTCGGCTTTCCCCTCCATCGCCAATGTGATGGAGGCTGGCAGTGGTGGGGAGGCAGAAGGGGGAGGCCTAGGGCACAGGGGTGGGAGGTTGGATGGGGAGTGGAGTGTGTGCTGGGGGCAGAAGACTGAGACCCCATCACAGGAAGGCCAGAGGAGGTGAACAACAGCCCCCCCCCCCATAGAATGTTCTACTGTCTTGCTGTCCCAACAGATTTCACTTACAGAACCCAAATTCAAAGACAGAGTTAATTTCAAAAGGGTGACCACAGGGCATTCAGTTCCAAGGGTGGCTACTCCAGTCACATGCTGTCTCATTTCCTCCTGCCAGTCAGGCTCCTGCTTCCCACCACACTGGTGGTCTTCTTAGCCTGCCTAGTGTAGGGGGTGCCCTGTGCTCCATTGTTATCTCACTCAACCCAGTCATATCAGCAGTTCTGACAGCTCTAGAAGCTCTTTTCTAGAACCTGTGGTTCTTACCTGGTTCACCCTGGCTGCTCAGGAGTGAACCCAGGCCACATCCTGGGCTTACCTCCGGGTCCCATGCTGGGCCACCACTGGGACCCCATGCTAGGTCATCCCAGGGATCCAAGCTAGGTTCATGTTTTCTCATGGCATTCTCTCCCATGAATGTTCTCATTCATGTTCTTGGGTCAGAGACCACTTCACACACCTTACCCCTACATTGGCAGGCTCCCCCCAAATGCTCCACATTTAGTTTTTCATAACTGATTTTAGAAAGTTGTCCTTGCATCTGTGCCTCCTAATTATAAAGCAACAGCTTTGATTATATTCTGTGTGTCTGGAATTAAGTTAGACCTTTTCAGGACTTTCATGGTTACAGAAATCAAGAATACATTCTGGACTTTATATTTCTTGGTGTCTAATACAGCCAGAGCAATGACTCATTGATTCTTTCTCGTAGACTGATTACTTTTTAGAATTATGGAAAAGTGTTTTTAATTGAAAATAAACAGCCGGGAGTCTCAAGATTATATGGCTTGGGGCTGGAAGGTAACTGAATATCTCTCAGGGTTCCAGAATTTCATTGAGCGGCCCAGAGGCTACACCTTGAGGGTCAGAGGGAGGCTGATTGGATAGCTCAAGCATTCCCTCTGCATTTATTTTCTCTTTTAATTTCATATATGATTTCATCAGAGGGGAAGCCCTTGCAGTCAAGGGAACTAGTGAGTTGCTAGAGCTATACACTGATGAGTGGAGGGACCAGAATTAGAGCTTTGATTCCAATCCCAGGTTGTTCAAGGCGGGGTTGAGAATAGTCTCGACTCTATATAGATACGCATGTACATACACAAATGTACACAATGCACACACATACATACCCACATGTACACATACACACAACTCTGTGTTACTGAAATTCATCTTGAGTTTGGAAAATTAAGCTTTCATTTCTCTCTTCAGCATTTCGGATTTTGAGGAACATGCAAGTTTGTGATTGTTTTAGTCTCGCAGTTTGGTAATGGCCTTCCAGAAAACGCGAAATCACTTGGGCACACTGGATCGCGGCTCTTCCAAGGCCCTGGAATTTGCACAATGGCATCAGAGATAGCTCGCAGTACTTTCGCCAACAGTGGACCCGAGGGCCAGAATGATTCACTGTCCTACCTGCAGCTTGGTGGGTAAGTCTCGGTGCTTTGAAAGGGACATGGCTATCGTTACAGATTCTCAAATCTTTTGAGAAGCTTTGTTGATCATCAGGACCCTGTTCCCAAGCAATGTATTTCCCAAGTTCATTTTCTGTTGAAGCAAAACTGCCTTTACATTTCCTAAAATCCATAAAGATGAGGGACTGCTGGTCCACAGGAAGACATGGAAGTTGGATGCAGACAGGAGTCCGGACTTGGGGCATTTAGCTATGTCATTGGTCCGTGTTGTTTTATTTGCTCCAGAATATGCAGAATTGAATGCCCTTCATATGTTTATGCTAAGAATTAACTTATTCAAAAATATGATGTGAAATATAAAGCATGATGGCTATGCAACAAATGGGAAATATACAAATATATGTCTGTCAATGATCAAAGGATGAATACTCATCTAATCCCCTCCCACCCATATATAATTTTCCATATTATATCAGCTTGAGGGATGTTCGCACTACCTGGCATATACACTTTGAGAAAAAATAGTTTTAAATCATTATATAACTATTTATTTGTCTATTTATTTATTCAATAAATACTTACTGAGCAAATATCATGTCAAAAGAAACTGTATTCAGCATACGAAGATAAGTGAGTCTTTGTACTTTGCTTCTAATCTAGGGACAGCACACAATACTTTTTTTGTAGCCACACGACTTTTTTATTTGTCTTGAAAATTTCAAATGTCAGAAGCAAATTTCTCAGCAAACTACAAGACAGTTTCTGATGAGTGTTCAAGCATTTTGTCTTGAATTCATACTATCAACTTGATATCTCTGCTGTGTTAAGAGATACTCATGAGACAGCTGAAAGGGATAATATTAAAATAGATTAGGTGATTGTAATTCAGTGTCTATAAAAAGCTATAATCTAAAGGCCTAGAAAGTTTATTTCTATAACTACTAAAATGTAAATGGACATTCAAATGTAGCATTCATATTTTTAGCCAAACATAGCTTTTATCACATATAAACAAACAAGTAATCCAAGATTGTCAAAGAAGTTGTTAGAAGTATAAAATGACTAATTAAAATAAGAAATACCGGTCTTATTACCCTGCAGTGGTCTGGAACTGAATTGAATGCTGTTTGATTTAGGAATTATAGCAATTCATATCTTAAGGGCTCTGGAGTCTTCATCAAACCATGGAAAATATGGTACATTAACTCTGGCGACCATACACAGAGATGCTAAGCTAAGGAACATTCTAGCCAATGGAAATTTCTAGAGGGGGGAATCATGCTTTTCTTTCTGCATTCTGCGTTTGATCTGCTTAGTTTTGGGTAACCATTGTTCAACACTCAACATTTTAGTCAAATTTTTAAAAATATTTTTTTCTGAATTGGTAGCAAATTCTCCTATTTTGGAAAATCACCTATTCAATACGCATATTTCCTCATTCCTCAAATGGGATTTTTGTGGGTCTGAAATGGGCATGGTGACTAAAAACTTATAAAACTTAACAAAAGGGCAGACTAGCAAGCCCAACCCCACTTTAAGGAATTAAGATTATCAAAGTACAAATTTTATTAGAGATCTGCAAATTCAAGATTTATAGTGGGGTCTTGGAAGTGATTTCTCTCTACTAGTCCCCACTCTCGAATGTGACTTTTTAAGGTGAAATTTCAATTTTAAATGACCCATCCTGCATTGGTAACAAGGTTCTGAGATTTTTTTCATGGACTTGAATTAACACCAGATGAAATTTTGCCATGCGTATTCCACTGTTGTGGGAAGACAGGTGAAAAATGAAAACAAAGTTCAGCACACATCAGCATAATCAATGCTCTCAGGAAACCTTCCTTCTTTGCTGCATTCCTTTCTCTATTCCCACTCTGTTTCCCATTTTTTATTTTATTTTATTTTATTTTATTTTATTTATTTGAGAGAGAGAGCACATAAGCAGGGGGAGTGGCAGCCAGAAGGAAAAGCAGGCTTCCCGCTGAGCAGGGACCCTGATTCAGGACTCCATCCCAGGACCCAGAGATCATGACCTGAGTTGAAGGCAGACACTTAACCAACGGAGCCACTCAGGTGTCCCTCTGTTTCCCTTTTACATGCTTTCTTTTCTCCTTCCCTTCTTTCTTTTCTTCCTTCTTTTGTACTGACATTAAAGAATGAATTTTTTTTAAAGATTTTATTTATTTTTTGACAGACAGAGATCACAAGTAAGCAGAGAGGCAGGCAGAGAGAGAGGAAAGGAAGCAGGCCCCCTGCTGAGCAGAGAGCCCGATGTGGGGCTCGATCCCAGGACCCTGGGATCATGACCTGAGCCAAAGGCAGAGACTTTAACCTACTGAGCCACCCAGGCACCCCATGAATGAATATTTCATTTGTAATATTCCTTTTAAATTTTAAATTTTTATTTAAATTCAGTTTCGTTAACCTATAGTGAATGTATTATCAGTTTCAGAGGTAGAGTTCAGTGATTTATCAGTCTTTTTATAAAAGATTTTATTTATTTATTTGATATATATAGAGAGAGCACAAGTAGGTGGAACAGCAAGTAGAGGGAGAGGAAGGCTCCATGCTGAGCAGAGAGCCTGATGTGGGACTTGATCCCAGGCTCTCAGATCATGACCTGAGCCAATCAAGGATGCTTAACTGACTGAGCCACTCAAGAGCCCCAAGTGATTTATCAGCCCTGTGTAACACAAGTTACCTGTCTTCCTTAATGCCCAACACCCAGTTACCCCATCCCCCCCGCCCCCGTTGCCCCTCCAGCAACCCTCTGTTTCCTTATAGTTCAGAGTCTCTTATGGTTTGCCTCCTTCTCTCTCTCTCTTTTTTAAACATATAATGTATTATTTGTTTCAGGGGTACAGGTCTGTGATTCATCAGTCTTACACAATTCATAGTGCTCACCATAGCACATACCCTCCCCAATGTCCATAAATTTTCTGATTCCATATAAATTTTAGGATTATTTGTTCCATTCCTTTGAAAATAATTGACGGTATTTTGATAGGGATTATATTAAATGTGTAGACTGCTTTAGGTAGCATAGACATTTTCACAATATTTGTTCTTCAAATCCATGAGCATGTTTTTCCATTTCTTTTTGTCTTCCTCAATTTCTTTCGTGAGTTCTTTATAGTTTTCTGAGTACAGATTCTGTGCCTCTTTGGTTAGGTTTATTCCTAGGTATCTTATGGTTTTGGGTGCAATTGTAAAGGGGATTATTTCCTTCCTTCCTTTCTTTCTCTCTCCCTCCCTTTCTTTCTTTCTTTCCTTCTTTCTTTCTTTCTTTCTTTCTTTCTTTCTTTCTTTCTTTCTTTCTTTCTTTCTTTCCTTCATGTTTCTACTTGGTTAGATTTTAGTTCTTTTATTTCTCCAGAAAGGGATTCTCTAGTATCTTCTGTGCTTTTTTTTTTCCAAGCCCAGCTAGCACCTTGATAATCAATGTCCACATTGATTAGGTCCCTAGCTGTCGGTACTGCCTCTTGTTCTTTTTTTTTTTGAGATGAATTTTTCCACCTTGCCATTTTATCCAGATAAGAATAGATGAATGAGAGAACAAAATATTAAAAGGGTAGCAACGACCCCAGAAAAATATACATTAACCAAATCAGAAGAGACCCAAAACTCGGTGGGGGAGGGAAGAAAGGAGGAAAAAAAATACACACACACACACACACACACACACACACACATATATACACATAGATGCATATACATATATGTGAATAGAATAGAGCCACACTCTTGATTTTGGGCATATTTTGTTCTGTTAGAAGAAACTGCCTCCCTAAATTTTAGAGAAAGTAAACTATATATATATATATATATATATATATATATATATGTATGTATGTATCTAGATGGATATCTATCTAGATACACACACATATATATACACACAAAAAAATAAGCATAAACATAATGAAGGATGGAACATGACTATAAAGATGAAAATTAAGAAAGATTCTAAAGAAGGAATTGACAAGGTAAAAAGTTGGTTGGAAAAAGAAAAATAAAAGAGGAAAGAATATGATCAGGCTGGAGACTAGAACAAAGCCATGTACTAGATTTAGGTATATTTTGATCTGTTAGAAGAAAGTGTATCCCAAAATTTTAAAGAAAGAAACACCTATATGTATAAAAAAAATAAAGTTAAATACAATGAAGAGATAGACTATGACGATAACAATGAAAATTAAAAAAGATTTTTTAAAAAGGTATTGATAAGAAAAAATAGTTAAAAAGGTTAAAACAGGAAAGAAGAAAATTTAAAAGCTAGAATAAGAAAAAAAAAAAGCTAGAATAAGAAAAAAATAAAATTAAAAAAAAAATAACATTGACTTTGAAAGACTAGAGAACCATGGGGGGAATAAAAACAAAACATGAATTCTATGTGTTACATTTCCCCAGCTCTGGAATTCTGCAGTTCTCATTGATGGGTGGACTTGGACTTGGCTGGACATTTTTGCTGATCTTCTGGGAGAGGGGCCTGTTGCAGTGATTCTCAAATGCCTTTGCCAGAGGCGGAATTGCACTGTGCTTGCCAGGGACCACGCTAAATAATCTGTTCATGTTCACCCTCAGAGCTTTTGTTCCTTGAATGCTTTCTGTACAGTTTTGGAAGACAAGAATAAAGATGGTGGCCTCCCAATCTCCTGCCCGGAGGAGCTGAGAGCTCGGGCCCCATACTTCAGTGTGTTCTCAGAGAAAAACATTCAATCCATCCCATTTCCCTGGTCTCCGGCCACACTCCAAGCTCACCCAGCCTGTGACTGAGCATTTCTATCTCTGGTTCATGGCCCTTTTTGGAGTCTCCAAACCCTGCAGATTCCTGTCACACTGCTCCTCCCAGAGGAGAAGGAAGGTGAATCTCCCCGGCTCTGCCACTTGTGGGGTCTCCACCCAAAGAGCAGTGGTCTGACTGTTCCTTGGATCACAGTTTAAGGTAACCCCAAGCTGAGAGCTCACTCCTTGACTCTGTCTCTGTAGTCAGCTTCCCTGCTCTGATATCTAGGAGCTGGAGCTCTGCCACACTCAGACATCCCAGGTCCTTCTGTGACCCCACAGGTCCAGAGACCACACTGTCTCTATGAGGGCTTCACCTCCGCTTAGCCTCTGGAACAACGTCTCTCAGCAGAGCAGACTTCTGAAATTCCTTTTTTTTTTTTTTTTTTTTAAAGATTTTATCCATTTATTTGACAGACAGAGATCACAAGTAGGCAGACAAGCAGGCAGAGAGGCAGGTAGAGAGAGAGAGAGGAGGAAGCAGGCTCGCCGCTGAGCAGAGAGACTGATGTGAGGCTGGATCCCAGGACCCTGAGATCATAACCTGAGCCAAAGGCAGAGGCTTAACCCACTGAGCCACCCAGCTGCCCCCTTCTGAAAGTTTTGATGTTGTGCTCTGCTGCTGCATCTCTTGCCGGGAGATGGCCTCTCCCCCTGTGCCTTGGGGAGGGGCCCCCTTGCCTCTCTATAGTGTATTGACTTGGATTCACTTCTCCGCATGTCCTACCTTCCAGAAAGTGGTCGTTTTTCTTTTCCTAGAATTGCTGCTCTTCTTCTCTTTGATCTGTTGAGTTTGTAGGTTCTCAGAATGGTTTGATAACTTGCTGAACTCTTGGGACCCCACAATATTTAGGTCTCCTACTCCTTCTCCATCTCACTCCTGACCCCTCCAGAACAGTGATTTTAAACCTATATTCAGCAGAATCTATTCAAATGCTAGGCGCTTTGCTTAACCCATACTCACGGAACCTTCTTAACCCATTTTCTGGCCTCTGAGATCTCTTACAATCTAGCTCCAGCCTCTTTCTCTAACCAGGCCTCACTCCCTTCCCTGTGCTCCAGCCACACTGTCCTGCTTTTGGTTCCTGAGAAACCCAGCTACCATCTCCTCCTTCTCTGTTTTTATCTTAGTTTATTTTTCCTTCCTTTTCCCTGTGTTCATCTGTTTTGTTACTTAATTTCCACACATGAGTGAAATCATATGGTATTTGTCTTTCTCACACTGACTTATTTCACTTAGCATAGTACTTTCTAGGTTCATCCACATCATTGCAAATGGCAAGATTTCATTCTTTTTGATGGCTCTGTAGTATTTTTTTTTAACCTATGAGAATGATCATTCTCCCTCTTCTCTCTGAAATCCGAATTTTAATTTTTTTTTTTGTTAAATTGATCTCTTTAAAAATACATCATTACCTATGAGAAGTTCTCTCATGGGCTAAAAATCTAGGCTTCTGTTGCTAATGTATGCCTTCAAATTTTAATAATTTGATGTATCTATAGTTACAGAATTAGTGAGCAGTAATATATCTCAATTTTGGAAAATAGAGGAAAATGGTATAATCTGTGAGAAAGAAATTTAAAATCCACTTGAAATCTGTGAGTAATAATTCCTGTAGGAAATGCTTCTTTACTTATATTTGACTTGGCATTTGTTTATCAAGTGAATACAATTTACCTAGTATTCACTGAGTGCCAACTATGTGATACATGATGAAAAGAAAAAAAAACATGTATCCAAATAAAATTCTTTGGTATACTATTCCAGGAAATGGTTTATGTCTTAGTACTGATACTAAACTAGTGTCACTGAAAAATATTAAATTAGAGAGGCACCTGGGTGGCTCAGTTAGTTAAGTGACATGACTTTTGGTTTTAGTTCACGTCATGATCTTGGGGTCATGGGATCAAAGCACCCATGGGGCTCCACGTTCAGCTGGGAGTCTACTGGAGAGTCCCTCCCTCTTCCTCTGCCTCTCTCCCTTCCCTCCCCCATGGCTCTCTCTCTCTCAAATAAAAAAACCTTTTTTTTTTTTTTTTTTTTTTTTTTTTTAGAAAAACATTAAACTTCAGTTGTAGAAATGGTCTTTTTTAGAGAGAGTGTTGCTGTTTTTTTTTTTTTTATAGAGCACGGTATCACATGTCATTCCAAGGACCACATGAAAGAGGGCACTGAGACAGTGCACTGGGTTGAAAGGCCATAGTTCAATGTCTTAGTCTTTCTTCTTTATACCTACAATATTACACAATTTGCTGGCTAGACATATGGCTCATTTATTACTCAATAAAACCAGAGGCACAGAATCAGTGTATCTTGAGTAGAGAGATAACTGATCTCCTTTGGTTAATCATACTCTGTATCCATTCTTGGATCTTTTACCTGTGATTTAAAATTTACCAGATGAGTACATTTAAAAAAAGATAATTTCACTTCTTCCTCAATTTTTTTTCTTAATTGACTCACAGGCCAAGTTTTACATTTTTAACTCTTGTATTATTTTAAAAATACCTGCATATGTTAAAATTTCCCTTACAACCAGGATTCAGTTAGGAGTCCAACATAGGCAGATCTATGTGGACAAGAACAGAGCTGTGAAAATGTTCAAGCTGTAGCATTCACCTGCTTGTGTCTGGATCCGGGCTCTATCCCTCAGTAGCTTGGCTGCACTGGGCAAGTTACTGACCCTCTCTTTGCTTCTGTAAGATGAGGTTAGTAACAGAGCCCACTCACAGGTTTGTGAGTATTAATACATAGAAAGCATTTAAACCAATTCCTGGGTTAGAGCAAGAGCTCAGTAAATGTTATTGTTATCATTATTATATTAAAAGGTATAGATAAATTTAAATCTTAATGAGTATAGTCAAATTCAGTCTCACAGGGACACTTTCTTTTGAGTAAAGGAAATGTATTGCCTATGGGGAAAATAACATGGACTGAATTAATCATTACTAACAGCAATGATATCTAAATACAGACACTTAGCAGACAACAACAAATGGAGGGCAAGAGTTCTGTCATGATTGGTCTATTTTGTTGGTAATTCTTCTCACTGTGCAACTACTTCATGATACTCTGAAGTCCTGCATCTTGAAAGAATCCTTACTCTCCTTATTTGCAGCATCTTATCCCTTCCCACCAACTTTGCATCTCCTTTGGGGTCAAGGGTGGTCTTCTCACTTTTCCCTCCCTCTTGCATAACATACCTGGGATGTGCACCCAGGGCCTTCCACCTTCTGTGTTGAAGGTGGGGTCCAGCCTGGGCTACACAGGGGACGGAGCTTGGAGACATGGAACTGCAGGCCTTCGGCTAAAGGAAACAGGAGCGGAGAGAAACTGACCCGTTGATTACCATCCATGGCCAAGCACTGCTTCTTACTCCTAAACTTGTATTAGACCACTGAGACAAACGATTGAGACGAACCTTGCGGAAAATGGGGCATGAACAAGTACCCGATCACTTTTCTGAATTCTAACTCAGGGGTTTTTGCGTCAGCTCTCCAACCCTTGGGAGTGGACCCGAATGTTCATTTGTGCCTTCTCTCAAAATGGCTTAGTGGCAAACACCAGGTCCCTATGTCAACCACAGAAAAATGAAGGAACACGAATCCTGAGTGAAGCCTTGTTTGTCCCTCCAGAACCACTCAGTTAAATTGCAGCCCTAACGTTAGCTGTGTCTCTATTTGCCTTTATGAGATGGGTACCTTGGTAAGGGAATACTGTTCTGCTCTTTATTTGATGAATTTCCTAAATTCAAGAATTTTATCTCTTAATGTTTATGTTCTATATCCAAGCTGCTTTACAAATATGAGCAATTTTCAACCATGTAATAAACACAGTATTAAAAGTCATATTTTAATGGACTCTGCACACCTAAAGAGATACATTATCTTAGGGTGTTAACGGAAGACCTCAGAGAAGTGTTTTATGCAGCCACTGCTTACAGTGTCTGTTGTTCTTGTCCCCAAAGTGTAGAGAACCAAGTTCGAAATCTCATTTATGCTCAGTATGATTCGATGCAATGTCTCGAATGTCATAAGGAGAATGATTCAAATTCTTCCCACCACAGGGGCAGGGGAAACCATTGCTAAGATGCATTTTGAAAGAAACTGAGGCCACACAAATTTCCGAAGCCTGTACCCAAAGACTGAAAGCTGATCTGCTCCTGTAAATCAACCACGTGTTGAAGTATACAGATCTCCAAGCGTTGAAGTATACAGATCTCCAAGTGGTGAACACATGTCCAGAGTTGTTCCTTTACACTTTCTGGGGAAAAAAAAAAAGAAAAAAGACTTGCTGTGAAAGCTTGGGTACCCAAAGCAAAAGACACAACCTAACCTAACCCAAATCAAACCTTAGACTACATCCATATTGAGAGAATGGAACTGCTAGATGTTGAGCCATAAATTCCATGTCAGAAAAGCTGATTAAAATGATATTAATGGGGCGCCTTGGTGGATCAGTGAGTTGGAGCCTCTGCCTTCAGCTCGGGTCATGATCTCAGGGTCCTGGGATCGAGCCTTGCATCGGGCTCTCTTGGCGGGGAGCCTGCTTCCTCCTCTCTTTCTGCCTGCCTCTCTGCCTACTTGCGGTCTCTCTCTGTCAAATAAATAAATTTAAAAAAATGATATTAATGGATCCTTCTATTTTTCGAGATACATGTGCTACGTAAACTGAGCAGTTTGATTGGGTGCCTGGGTGAAGCTAGGCTCAGTGACAATGCTATCAAGATCAGAAAGGAAGAGACCGGGTGCCTGGGTGGCTCAATTAAAGCCTCTGCCTTCAGCTCGGGTCATGATCCCGGGGTCCTGGGATCCAGCCCCGCATCGGGCTCTCTGCTCAGCGGGGAGCCTGCTTCCCCCTCTCTCTGTCTCTGCCTGTCTCTTTGCCTACTTTTGATCTCTCTCTCGCTAAAAAAAAAAAAAAAAAAGGAAGAGACCAAAAGAATGGTAACTGGTAATTAACCATCTAAAATCGGAACATGCAGACACAGAAGTACATCTGACCAATTCTGAACTTTTGAGAAGGGAAATCCATTGCGATAAAAAGGCTCTTCAACTGGCAGCAAGAGTTCTTCTCAGTTTTCTGGGTGCAAATGCAATCATGTCACATCAAATCAGCCAACTGGTGAACAAAAACACATTCCTTTGTGGTTGCTTATTGCTTAAGTGGCCCAAATTAATGGCAGTCAACTCAACCTGATTTCGGTGGTTCCCAGTGACAATGGAGTCCTGGATGAACCCGCTGTGCTCACAGGTGTCTAGGGGCTAGCTGGCTCAAGGGGAGCTGGGGGCTTTGGTAATTTGCCTTCATGAATGGCTCAGACTTTTCATCCTGCAACACGTTGAATTCTGGCAAAGTCAACATTGGTTGCCTTTTATAGTGAAAGCTTCTTTGAACTTGTCCTGCCCACAAACCCAGAGGTTGCCCAGTTCAGATACTTCCCTTAGTCTCTTGATGTTCCTCCATCTAATATGTGATTGGCCTTGAACCAGAGTTTTTGTCCACAACTTCAGCCTCAAAACACAAAGTCTGTAAGGCTATTTGCTGGTGCTTGCTGTGGAAACCCTTTACTTTACTTCCTGCTTTGTGCTATGTAGGGAAGCCGCCAAAAATGTGTTTTTTGTTTATTGGTAATGGATCTTGTTGGAATTAAATTACTTAAGAATGTGTCTGTTGCAATTAAAAGAGGTATAATGTTTATATTAACATTTTGAAGTTTGGTTACTCTTGGAGCGTCAGTTTACATGAGTATAAATAGGCGATAATGAACATGATGAAGTATTCCATAGTCAAACTGTAGCTTTCTAGGAAAATGTGAGTGTGGTTAGTCTCCCCAGTACCAGCTGCAGGACAATGTAAGATATTACTGTTAGGGTTTAGTTTCTGTATGCCTTAAATAGTAGGTGAAGAAAATTGCTCCATGAAATTTTCCCACTTGAAATTTCAGCGAACGCCTCAACTACAGGTTGCTTAAGATCTGATTGTGAAGAAACGAACTTGGAAATGGTTGTGGGAAAATAAAACTAAGTATCTGGATTTAAATTCTTTGCCAGGGATTTTGATTAAAATCATACTGGTTAGAGAAGAGCATTTTGGATCCAATAATGCATTCCATTCTGCGTCCTGGGGGCCCCCCATGATGTACTTTTGTATGTATGTATGTTGACTTAGGGCTCGCTGTCTACAGCACTTTCCTGTCTTCTCAGTGACGTGGTCATCCCCTAAAACTCTACAGGGACCTCTCCCTTCTACCTCTAACCCATTTTCATTTCACTGGTCTTATTGTCCAGTGGCATGTCTCAGTGTTCCCTGCCGCAACCTTTGGTTTGTTTTCTGGGATCTCTGTGTCCACAGTGGGCAGAGCCTATGTATTGGAAACACACAATTTGTATCTCTTCTTTTGAAAATTTTTTCACATGATGGGGCCCTATCATTCTCAGGAGACACTTAATTTCCCACTCATCCTGCGGAGCTCACAGCTTCCATACCCAAGGGCACAAGGGCCAAGCTGAAAGAAAGAAATCAAACTTCTCACTCCCCAGGGAATACTTTCAAACCAATTCAATAAATCTCTGTGGCGTGCTTGTTATATTCCAGATACCGGGTGCCATGGGCTGGGGTGGGCAGGGAGAGTAGATCCAGAGATACAAATAAGAAAGTTCCAGCCATTGACAAGCATTTGTGGAGGAAATCTACATGCACACAAATCACTGTATAAGGCAGAATGCAGGGGTGCCCTGGTGGTAGAGTCGGTTAAGTATCTGACTCTTGATTCAGGCTCAGGTCTTGATCAGGGTCATGAGATTAAGCCCTTTATTGGGCTCCGCACTGGACATGGAACCTGCTTAAGATTCCCTCTCTCTCTCTCTCTCCCTCTGCTCCTCCCCCATGTGTGCTTGTGCTCCACCACGCCCCCCACCCCCACACTCTCTTAAAAAAAAAAAAAAAGATGGAATGCAGAATAGAAAGGAGATTTGAAGCGCTGTAGTTTCCAAATAAGTAGCTACATCTTCTCAGTGGAAGGGTAGAGGAAAGCTTGACGGAGACGTTTGCCCTGCTGATGGGCCTTGAAATGGGGCTCGGTTCTTGGTGTCGGCGGGAGATGTCAGGGGCACAGAGACCAGGAATCGGAAATGAGTAAGATGAGACACATCCTGACTTCATGTGTATAGGAGGGGCGGAGGAGGGCAGTGAGGGAGGGGCCTGTGTGGTGGGTGGGGACAACTGACCTGCGCAGCATTTATGATCCCGTTCTGAGCCATTGAAGGATTTTCCAAATATTTTCTTTTCTGAGGAAATTTAGGAACTACGTAGAAGCATAAGGAAGAAAGATACAGCGCCTATCTTTCCTGCCTAGAGGGAAACTACTGCTGATATTTGGAGGGGTTTCCTGTTTCTTTGCTATAAATTTTAGAGAAACAATTAACAATATATAAGTGTTCTGAATTATTTTGATAAAACTTTGTAGAAACACCCTTGTATTTTTTTTTAACATTCAGTCGATATAATTTTAATGGCCACAATAATGTCCCCAATTAACATACGCTTTTCCCTTTCTGCAGGGTGACCGATGGTGGTGGGGCTAGCAGTCAGCGTAAAAATTGTAAAAAGGGATTGCACATTGTACGTACGAAACCGTTTTCACAAGACATCATAATTAAACCTCACTTTCGTCCTTTTCATTATTAGAAATTCATGCCACTTGATTAAAACTCAAGGCAACTCAGGGCCCCCGATGCCTCCTGGACCAGAGCCAGCTTCCTGGAGGGTGCCAGAAAATGCGGGCACCCGTCCTCTCCCTGGCATTCGCAGTGTGATTATTTCCCTGTGAGCCCTGCAGAGGCCGTTCCGCTCACTTCTCTCGGAGTTGTCTGACCTGCACTCTTCCTGGGCCACCACCCCTTACCCAGTAAAGGCTCTTCCTCTTGGAGGGCTCTGGAGGGACCTCTCCTGGACATGTACCGCCCCTCCACTTGCATCTTCCAATGCAACAGACCTGCGCTGGCACAACCCTGTTCCCTCTCCTCAAACTTCTGGGCTTGGGCCCCTGAAATCAAGGTGACTCGCTCCAGCAGCTTATGCTCCTGCTGGTGGCTTGTCACAGTCTAGCTGGAGCTCCAGGGGACAGGAGTCTGATTTCAGGTGCCTAAACTCAGCATAGCCTTCTTTCTCCCTGTTCACTTATCCTTTGTCATCTTTATTACTAGCAATATTTCATCCTGATTAAGTTTGAATTGGCTCCGACCATGGCCATTATTCCAGGCCTTTCACTCTTTAATGCCAATTTTCACCTCTGCCCAACTAACTTACTCAGAACAGCTTACTTTACCTTTTATCAAGAAGATGGACAATACCTAGAAAGATCGCTTTTGGTATTTTTACTCATCCTTTAACATAGCCTTGGATTAGTACTTCTCTCCTGCTTCAGGAAACACTCCATGAAACACAGAAGTGCCGGAATAGACAAAAGACTAGAAACAAATGGTTCATTTTCAAAATTGAAATAATGAATGAATCGGTAAAAAAAAACGAACCAAACCAAAAAGCTGCCTTTGGCTTTTGACAAGAAAGAAATACCCAATTCTTTTCAGCAAGCATACAATGTGGAATTTCAATCATTATGATGATTACTGTCATTTTGCACACTATCAAAAACCTTTCAGAATATGGTTGCAGAAGTGAAAAATATATCGTGAAAATTTGGAAAACTACAAAAACAACGTGAAGGAAAAAAATAACCCACAGAAACACAGTGGATAGTGTTAAGTAGGACCAAGATTGTCTGAGATTAAATACTGGCAACTTATTAGTTGAATTATTTCAGGCAATTGAATCTCTCTCCCCTTTGGTTGTATCATTGTAACCATAGGGATCAAAACAGGATACATTCTGTGAATTATTAAATAAATAAATTAAATAAAGGTTTAATCACAGTCCTTGGTGTTTAGGAAACCTCGATCAATGTAGGTTTTATCCTTTCTTCCAATGTGTATGTATGTGTATACATGTATACACATACATACATACACGTATACACATACATACACATATTACATATTACATCTCACACATGTACACATATTTATGAAACTGGGGTCACATTGCATTTAACGCTCTATGGCCTACTTTTTAACTTGACATTGTCTTGTCAGCATTTCCCTGAGCTATTTCGCATTCTTTGAACACATGTTTTTTAATGGCTGAATAGCATTCTGTTCTATGGATTTACTATAATTTTACTTAACTAAATCTCTATTGTTGGTTAATTAGGCAGCGGCAATTTTTTGCTATTATAAATAGCATTGCAGTGAACATCCTTGTACATAATCCTTTGTTTGTTTCTCTCATAATTTCCTTGGGATAAATTCCAAGAAGTGTAATTATTAGGTCAAAGGACCAGAACATTTGTAAGAATCTTGATCCGTGTGGCCAAGTTGCTCTCCAGGAAGTTTGCCCTAATTTGTATTCTCTGTAGCAATATGTAGGAGTTTTTATTTCAATCACACCTTGACCAGTGATGAGTAATGCACAATATCCATTTTGGAGACTGGTGGCCTCTTTAATAACAGGAAACCTTAGAGCACTATTCATTTGTCAGCCTCAGTTAAAGGAGTGAGTCCTTGGTGATGTTAGGAGAACAGACCTTTAGGGCAATTACTTTTAGGCAATTCCTCCTAGAGTGCTAAAGTGAACTTTGAAAAGTTTCAGATATGCATATGAAAAATTAAGTGCAATTTAATTAACAATGATTACTGTTAATCAATTACCAACAATTATTTTTCAGATGAATATTATACTTATTTTTAAATGCCTATAAAACTAAGGTTATTTATTTGAGAATTGATCTGTAGTATTTGACCCGAGCAGTTTTATTGTCCCTAAAACTTGTGGGATGATGGCCTGTCCCCAAGAACTGAAAGTGAGCCAGCACTTCTCCCACAGTGAGATCAAGTCCGGGCACACCCCACTGGGTATGCCTAAGGGCTTGCTCTTGACATTTAAAGAGGGATCAAAGGGAAGTCTTTTTATTCATAATTCACTGCTTCTATCAGTGGAGAAGCAAGTGGGTGATGGCGTAGGTAGGGGTACGGACCCTATCAGAAAATGCTGGAGTTACTACTCAAATAGTTTTTTTTTTTTTTTTAAAGATTTTATTTATTTATTTGACAGAGACAGATCACAAGTAGGCAGAGAGGCAGCCAGAGAGAGAGGGGAAGCAGACTCCCCTCTGAACAGAGAGCCCCGTGGGGCTCGATCCCAGGACCCTGAGATCATGATCTGAGCCTAAGGCAGAGGCCTAACCCACTGAGCCACCCAGGCGCCCCATACTCAAATAGTTTTGAGTCCCTTTTCTCACTCTCTCTGTAGCTGGTAAGGTCAATACAGTAAGTTACATCCACCGTGTGAATGTGAATAGTGTGTGTGTGTGTGTGTGTGTGTGTGTGTTGTTTAAGCTATGGATTTTGTTTGTTTGGAGGAACATGCCTGCATCATTTAGAAAGAAGGGGACAGATACTTGTCCCTGGGAGATGGGGTTTGTGGTATGTGTTGAGTCTTGGCCTTTTTACTTAGTCGGGCAAAAGAGAAAGTCTTTCATTTTGCCTGCAAGTGAGGCGGCCATCACCACATTTGTCCGAACAAGCAAGAAGAAGTTTCCTTGTGCTATGGGGAGCAGATTAGAGTAAGTCATGCTCCCAGTGGAAAGCGGGTAGTGGAGAGGGAAGTGGGTGTGAGTGAGTGCGGCCAGCCTTCGGGTTGGGATGGACAGCTGAGGAAAGCCTGGAGCAGAAAGCAAACCATTCAGGACAGTGAAAATCCAGGAGACAACTCATAGCCCAGATGCCGAGAAAAAGACAGAACTTATGTAAATAGAGCTCAATAATAGCCCGGCTTCCACAGAAGGGTGGTTTTTAAGTGAGACTCAACCGATTTTGGTTGCTTCAGCATCCGCCTTTGTCTCAGGTCTTGATCCCAGGGTCCTGGGATTGAATCTCACGTCCTGCTTCCATGCTACTCGGGAAGTCTGCTTCTCCCTCTGCCTCTGCCTGCTGCTCCCCTGGCTTGTGCTTGTTCTCTCTCTCTTTCTCTCTGTGAAATAAATAAATAAACCAATCTTAAAAATAAATAAATAAATAAATAAATAAATAAATAAAGGCCCCAGTTAGATACTGTCTGTTATAACAATAGGGATTAATTTTAGTTTGGATCCTTTGCTGATAAGAGTGCTGTACCTGTTAGCGCATAATAGTGGGTATTTCCACATCACACTGTCATGACTGAGGTAGAAGGAGTGACTAGATTAGCACTGTAATTTCTCTAAGTCTTCGGTAGCTTTGTTTAACTAATGGCCCGGATGTGCTGCTTTGCCAAACACACGCTTTGATTTTGATAGAGACTGTGCCTTGATTCCCTGGGGGCTGGGGACAGTGGTCTCTGTGAGCACAGGGTGTCCCGCCGAGGCGGATGAGAACGCACCGTTGAGTGGGCTCTGTAGCTAGAATTCCAGTCAGTCAGTCCAAGTTGGGACTTAGGACTCTGATTTCCTCTCTCAGCCTTGAATTTGTGCTGTTGGCACATGAATCCTTCTTGATTCTTATCTTAGTCTGTAAATAGCACAGAAATTGCACATGGAAAAATGGAACAAATCATACTTTCTTTCAAAGGGCAAATTAAACATTCCATAGAATAAGGGAAGAGTTGTTAGCGGGGGGAAAAAATGCACCCTTGCTAGGGCCAGTGTGAAAAAAGAGTGGAGTCAATTGGACTCAAACTCAACCTTAAAGAAAGTTTTGAGTATTTGCACTTTTTTCTTTAACCACCCTCTTAGCCTTCCTGCCAAATATCAAATCCTGAGTTTTCCGAAGGTTTGAAAATATTCCCATTAATTTTTTTCTCTCATAGCCCTGTATTTACCAGGGCTTAAAATGGAAATACTGAAACCCAGTAATAAAGGGCACTATGGTATTCCTGGTCTGTCTGAGGCCAAGCACTCCTGGCAGGACTCTTAGGGAGTCCCGCTCCTACCAGGCTCCAGGGGAATTTTCAGTTAGAGACGGTTTTGAAAATTTGGGTTAATTCAGAATAGGTAGTTTACTTCGAGAAAGGGAGTGAGCTCTTTCTTTGACCGAAGGAAAAAAAAAAAAAGATAAATTCAAGGACGAAATTCAGAAACTATCTTCCTGAAAGGGGAGTGGAGACAAACCTTCCTCTGTGAGAATGACCTCGGACTTGCAGGCTCTTCTCGTTGTTGTTCAGGAGACCCTGGCTACGTCAACTATGATTTCGTCTGGGTTCAGGCACACACACTGTTTGCTGCTCACTGGTGGGATTTGAGAGCGTCCCCTTTCTTCTTCTATTCAGGGTGCTTTCAAGAAGCCTCTGTTTAAGATACGGGGGTGTTCTGACTCAGTGTACACACCGAGCGCCTGGCCCAGAGCACAGTCCCCAGCAAACACCTGGGTTGTTCAATGGGTGGCTAGACAGATGTGAATGTGGAAGAGAATGCCTGGCTCTGTGTTCTTCTGAACAGGCTTGGATGCGGGGAGGCCGGGTCTTGGTTGTGTGTGCACAGCTGTTCTGCCATCCAGTTAGGCTCAGGGTCTGGATGCCCTCGCCCACCCCTCCCCCCCACCGCCCTGCCACCATTCTGCGTCTGTTTGCTGCCCAGCCATCTCAGGGCTTTCCCAAGGACTGCTCATCTCATCCCAGCCTTTAACTTTAAAGTTAAAGCCAGCCCCTCAGCTGGTCCACTTTTTTGCTTATAACAGCAGCCCCTCCCCAGTTCCTACCCTGATCCCCCCCCCCCCCCCCCACCTCTCTTAGCTTAGGGTGGACATTTCTGCTGCTTCCTTACGCCATGCCTGTAAGCAGAGTATCCTCCCCTATCTGTCCTCTCTTATTCTAGGAGGGGCAGCTCTATTCTTTTCTGGGGGAGATACCTTCTGCCAAACTGTCAGGCCCATCTTCTACCCTCCCCCTCCCGTAAGGGTGTAGGCTCTTGTGCTCTCTCTCTCTCTCTCATCTCACTGGGCCCCAAGCCATTCTCTGGATAGGCCGGACCCCCACATGTGGCCGGGGCTGCTCAAACCTGCCCTCCTCTGCATGGAGAACTCTTCTAGAACCCCTTCCTCCTTTGCTTTGCCTTTCAGTGCTTATGGACATTTGCTCTTAATATGTTAATTAGGACATTAAGAAAAAGTACATTTCAGAAAATATGAGAAAATAAATCACCATAGTTTTATATATCATTTTGGCTAGTTACATTTTTTTCCCCTAGGTATTTTAAAAGCAAATTCACAATCCCATAGAATAAAAAAACACAAGTGTATATGCTATTTATTTGATTTAAAAACATATGTGCTCTTTGTAGAATATATGAAAAATGTAGAAAAGCCCGGAGGGGGAGATGTCGTAGAATTTCACCCTGCATTTCTGTGTACTTCCTTAGAATCCCTTTTATTGCATGAATATATAAAGAGCATACTGTATGCACAAAGTTTCAAGAATCACCTGGCTCAGGAAGACTCACAGGAATCTTGCTGAGGGGAATTTAACAACAGATTACAGTTACCCTTGGTGCCTCAGTACTCTTTACCAATAAAGAGAGAGAGAGAAAAAAATCTCATGTGGTTTTAGGTCATTCTTGTAAAGATGCCATAAATCATGACTCATGTTTCGGGCAATAAAAATGCTTACTGTATTATTTTATTTACAGATATCATGGAAGAAAAAAGATGCTTTTTTATTTTAATGGTTCTGGTGTCTCAATCGTGTATTAAGCTTCGCTGGGATGGAAACTGATCATTTATTAGACTGAGAGGCAACATAGTTTAGTGGCTAGCCATAGGGCGTCCTTGGCTTCATGGCCCAGCTCTGCAGCTTATTAGCTGTAACTTATTAGCTGGTGATAGTATGAATTCTTATCTTGTCCGTCTCCATAGTTAGTCTTAGTGAGAAGCTGGGTAAATCAGTGTAAACAGCCACTGCTGGCCAGAAACCTGGTGGTGTTTCCTCTTTGAGAATTCTTTCCAGCGTCCCTGATCTGCACCTCACTGCATAAAATTCATTTCTTTTTTTGTGCTTATATAGAATGGGTACTCAAGTTCTATCATCATACTTATTTCAGTGCACATTCTAGTTATTTGTTTAAGTGTCTGTCATCTCTCCTCCTCTATTTGCCAATACTGTGAGCATATGAACTTATTAAATACGAGGACTTTTTTTTTTTTTTTTTTTTGAATCTTTGCGTTATCAAGACCCTGCCTGGACCCAGTGAGTGCCTAATAAAAGTGTCTGTCAAATGACCCACCACTTCTGGCTTTGATTCTCAAACTGAAATACATGGTTTCATATTTATTCTTTCTGCATTTTACCATTTGTGCCTCAACTTCTCAGGGGTGTTTATTGTTATGTGGCACGTGGCTATAACCTCGGAAAAGTCCAAACAAAACAAGACAAAATTCTGCATCAGTAGGGGGCAGTGACAGAGCTTGCTTGAACAACAATTACATCAGCAAATGAGGTGCAGTGGAATCTATAAAGAGTGTAACAATGAAGGTATTATTTATTTTTATTTGTTCCTATTTCCCAAATGAGCCAACCGAGGCTCAGAGAGGCTTCATGATGAGGGACAATGCAGAGTTAATGGCGGGACTAAGCCTACGACACTTTGTGCGGTAGAAATAAAGGAGTTTCTTGAGATACAATGATGAATAGAAAACGCTAGGTGAGGAAACCTTATTCTAGAAGTGGCATCATGAATATTATCTGGTAGCAAACACACTAGAATAGAATAGAATTTCAGGGAACAGAACCATAGTAACTGAGAATGGCAAGGCTCAAGACTTGAAGGAGACTGAGAAACTTGAGGTTGACCAGATGTATGGCACAGAGCCGTTCTTCTTTCTTTCTTTCTCTCTCTCTCTCTCTTTTTTTTTTTTAAACAATTTATTTATTTGGGTGGGGGAGAGGGAGAGAAAGTCTTAAGCAGACTCCAAACTGAGCAAGGAGCCTGATGTGGATTTTGATCCCATGACCCTGAGATCATGACCTGAGCTGAAATCAAGAGTTGGGCCCTCAACCAACTGAACCACCCAGGCGCTCCTAGAGCAATTTTTCTTACGTAGCTTAAAATTTCTTTTTCCCCAGACCCCAGAAAATGGCTCATATATCTGAACAGCCTTGATTTTACTGTTTCTGAAATCTCTATTGCCATCCTTGCTCACCTCCAAATTCAGAGGTTCTAGAATGTAGGTGAAGGAGTAACAGAGGTGATAAAGGCAGTCAGTAGAGAAATGCCATTGCCCACGGGTACTATGGTCCGAGTTTTAGCCATTTGTAATTTTGTTAGCATACGTTGGTGCAGAAGCATGAAACATTGGTTAAGCTCTTTTTACGAGATCTGAAAATAATTGTTTAAAAAGGTAATCATTTTAAGTTGTTTATTTCAAAGGTATTCAGAGTACTTGATGTGATAGAAACTCTTGACTTCTCAATGAGGTGGAATATGGGAAAAAAAAACAAGGTCTCATTAAGGATGCAAAAACACACATGATTGGAAAATTTTCCAGGCTGAGATAACAAAAGGAATGTAAAGAACTTCCCAGATGAAGGAACCTTTAAGGTTTGTGTCAGAACTGGGGCATGTGGTGGGTTTTGCCATCTGAAAAACAGTGTGTCATAAAATTTCTGCAAACTTTGAAGGCTTTTTACATCCTTAATGCTGTTTCTAAGTGCCACCAATAAATAAAAAGCATACCATAGCAAACATTTGGTAAATATTTACTTTAGCTATTGAATTGTACTTACTTTGAAGTTTTTTTTTTTTTCTTTCACCTCTGAAAAAGCATGATATAGATTACAATGAAAATTGGCAGTCACACACATGTCAAAGTGTGAATTTCAGATGTTTGCAGGTTCTGAATATGTGGAATTTTGATCTTGAATGAAAACTTAACATCACAACCTTACACGGTTGGAGAAATTTCGCAATAGCAACAATTTCACATTTGCATAAACAGCTTTATTGTAGTTGGAGTAATATATAGGAGGAACACAGATTACCCTGACCAGAGTGAAACCTATAAAGCAATCACATTTGAATGAAGATTTTACTTAAAATCATAGACTCGGCAACTTTACAGTGCTTTTATCTTTCACAAGAGACAAATTTAGCCTGTTATGAATGAAGTCCCTTAATATCGGCATTTTCTGGCTGGCATATGTGTTTTGCCTCAATGAAACTTTAAAATAAGACCACACATACAAAAAAAGTGAAAGGGAGGCAAGGAACCAAAACATTTGATGAACAAATTCAATTTTTCACTCTAAATAATAAAATAATTGAGTCTAAAGTGTTTATTTTAATTGAACTATAAACGTATATTCCCACTCAATTCTTGATTTCAGCCTGAAGGTGTGGAGGGTACAGAAACAGCTAGAATCTTTAGAAATGTATCCTTCTCTGACCTTCTGTTGGTGTTGGCACCATCTTTTGCTCTTGATTGGTGGTGGTCCCGTTTTGGTGGTGCAATTTTATAAGTATTTTGTTAAAATATTCAGGGAGGTGGGTAGCTACATTCCACTTGTAACATATTACAAGCTGTTCTTCTTGATTAATCAGAATATTTTATAATATCTTTTTAAGCCTAAGGTTGAAAACAATTTGTGTATCACCATCAAGGTATGGTATTCATTTGAAGAATTATGTAAGTTAGTTCAGCATTTTGGATAAATGTTGGATTAATTATTTGGCTCCTAGGAAATTTCACTCAGGCGTGTCTTAGTGGCCTACAGTTTGAAAATAAAAAGCAATTGAACTGAGAAATACAAGCATACTATTGCACGATATTGCTATTTTTATTGTAATTCTAAGACAGTTTTATATAGCAAAACTCCAAACTTCAATGGAGGGAACCTTTATAGTTTTTAATAGGTCTTAACGCAACTGGTTATTAACTCCGACTCTTAAAAATATTAATTTATAAATTTGAAGGGAATGAAACAAAATTGTGTCATCATTTGAAAACTGGTAAAGCCATGTGAAATCAAAGCACCCCTCTACAGGATTTCATTTTTCTAGTCTCATTCAAATTGATGTGACCTTGTCAAAGGCATTCTGATTTTTATGTATTTTTTACTCACTCTTAACACACTAAACGGTGCTTTGGTTCCTTAAATTCAGAAGTGGAGTGCTAATTCAGGAGACAGAGATGCAAACATGGGGACGTCTTTATATTCCTCCCCTGACAAGTCAGTGGCTTGTGCAGGTATAAGGGGGAAGATCGCATTTCCAAACTGGAGATCCTTCCAGGGAAAGGATGAGCAAAGATGAAGGGAATTCCGTTAATGCTTCTTCAAATACCAGCTGCATATCGGAGTATAGCTCGGCTGATTTTGGTCTTTATTGTAAATTTGAAAACTGAAATTTAGTAGCAGATCCTAGCTGCGTGTTCCCTTCTTTACACGTTTGGATTTTTGCTTACAACCCTCGGAAATAAATACAGGTATTATTCTCATTTTAAGGATGAATTAATGGAGGAAGAGAGTGGTTATGCAAGCTCTCAGTGTTGGTCATTGGAACCCAGGCATCCTGTCTGCAGAGCACACATTGTGTTATCTTGTCTTGCCCTAGTGAAAACCAGCATGGCTACATATTGCTCTGGGTCCTGAGCAAAGAGTATGACCAGTAATTTTGAATACATTAGATTTTTGAAGATGACCTGACAATAGAAATAAGCAAGGAGAATAGATTTGAAATCACGTGGCATCCCATTAGCAAGCAATGAAGATGATAAACCTTTTGGAGTATGGAATTCGGAATTCGAGGTTTTCCAGTAAGTATGGACACATCTGCACACAAGCACACACCTGCTGACTCCTGGGCTTTCCCCAGGAGAACAACGTCCAGAACTCAGCCCATCCTTGTTGCTTCTCATCTAGGGGCATGGATACTGCATAGAACTGCGCTGTGAAGAAGAGCTTAGCAGCAAATCCACAATTCCTCTCTACAAATGTCTGCCCTTGCGTGTGTGTGTTGACTTTCTTCTCCTTCAAATTGTTGCTGGTCCTTTTTCCTTCTCTGCCTGCGGTGTCCTAATATATGGAGCATTTTTCTCTCCACCAGCTGTTACAAGGCCATTGCATAACTTTTTTAGATCCTCTAGAAGCTGACTGGTTGGATCATGGAGGTACTCCCAAGGGCTTCCAAGTAAATTTTCTTACAGCGGGTAGCCTGTATTTAACACAGATGATCTCGAATGTACTCTTGAGAATTTGTGCAACCCTTTGTACTTTCTCTCTTTATGTGGCACTTGTTAGGACTACTCACCAAATATTTTCTGTTTGCTGCCTTCTGAGTGCATTGTAGGATTGTACTCTCTGGCCTTCTTATGATTGTGTGGGGGGAATCATATGACTGATTTTAGCCAATAAGGTGACTGAGTTGATAATTCCAGATACTCTAGAACACTGCAGCTCACACGAATGTAAGTCACGTACATAATTTTAAGTTTCCTCGTAGCCACATTAAAAAAGTAACAGAAACAAGTGAAATGAATTTTCACAAGCTATTTTCCTTAACGTAAGCCACTCAAAATGGATTCAACATGTACTCAACCTAAAGTTAATGAGATATTTTACATTCTTTTGTTATTATCATTATTATTTCTACAAAGTTTTTGAAATCACTTGCATGTATTAGGCTTAGAACCATCTAAATTCATACAGGCTCCATTTCATGCACTCAAAGCTGCATGTGGGTAGCAGCTACTGTTTTGGACATTCCCTCCGCCATGGCGATTGGTGGTCGGCCATGTTTCAGATGGACACTTTGAAGGACATGTGGGGTGAAGATGTGTGACATATGGGACAGAACACACAGTTGCTCCAAGCAGAATATGAAATACAAGCGAGGATTAAATGTTTGTTGTTATAAGCCACTTAAATCCTGAAGTATTTGTAATATCACAGCGTAAACTAACCCATCCAACCTGTTTCTTCTTTTCTCGAAGTAGAATCATACCCTTTATGTAGTTTCTCGCCAACTTTGGTATCTAGATATCCTACTTGGTATGCCTTCATAGCCACCATGACACCTCTTCACTTGGTTGTACCATAATGCCTCTTATGCGTATAACGCAGTTTATTGAACTGGTTGTCTCATTGTTGTATATTTAGTGTTTGTTGCAATTATACACCATAATGAGCAGTGCTGTTATCCCCATCCTTACAGTTAAGTCTTAGGGAACAATGACGACTTTTTTTTTAACACCAACTCCTAGAAATGAAGTAGCTGGGGTAAGGAGCACAGCACTTTTTATAGGGTTTAATAATTACTTGTGGTTATTTCCTCAGGAAGTATTAGCATTTTCTCTACCTCCTGAAGCACGACTGAGGGTATTTGAACTTTGACTTCTTACTGCGGTTAAACACTTCTTCGTGAGTTGGACAATTGTATCTACTATTTTGCTAATTGCTTGTTCATATCTGTTCTCCTTTTTCTCCTGAGTTGTTTATTTTTTTATTGATTTGTAATAATTCTGTCTGTATGCACAATAATTAACCTTTTGTTACCATAAATATTCTATACATTCCTCACTTGACATTTTTCTCCAGGTTTCAGAGTTTATAAAAATAGAAAAATATGACTTCAAGTGTGTTTTTAAAGTATAATTTGTCTTTAAATCTGGTAATTGTTGCTTTACAGAAGCAAACTAAATAAAGCATTACTGAACACTTAGTTAATCATTACGAATCTGCCCTCCTCTTACAAAGCCCCATGCAAAACCCTCCTTGATCACAGAACATGACACGCGCTATAAATACTAAACCTCTGAGTTGCATATAAGTAAATAAATTCCCACTCTAAGTTCTGTGTCTATTTTCTATATGTAAAATACATAACATCTAATATTTCTACAATTTTAGGTTAACTGTACTAAGTGCATCTTCTCGTTCGTTAACGTTCAAACCACTTTTGACAAAATTCCTATTTTTCATAAAATTTATATTAAGAAATGAGAGTTGATTCTCCTTTCCCACTTCCCCATTTTGTCCAGTGACTCATCGCAAATTCTTTCTAAAGGATTCTCTTGCTTCTCATCTGCTCGGTGGTCGCTGTTATCATTCCACGCTTGCAATATCCGCCTGTTGTTCTTGGAAAAGTGTACTGTGAACTACAAGCTTATGCTATTTCTTAGCACTTGTATGTCATTCTTAACACACACAAGATGATTTGCATTCATTTGTAATCATTGTTCTTTGCAAAATACTGGTAAGGGGGTTATTATAATAACTGCCATTTTGCCCACAGGGAAAGTGAGACCCAGAAAGGTTAAGTGACTTACCCAAAGGCATACAGTGAATTGATAGCAGAGTCAGGATTGCAGGCGAGAATCCTCAGAGGTTGTCTGCTGTGGAGAACACTGAGCAACAGGGCCTCTCGGCTGTGTTTTCTTCCTTATTATTCCTTCACTACGTGAACAATTCTTCTAGGACACGTGACACGTTTATAATACAAGGTTGGAATAACAATATCTTTCATTCCATTTGGTCTTTCTCTTTTTGTATATATTATTTCAGCAACCTGGAAGCAGGTGAGAAATGGAGAAATCATTCAAGCTTTTTATGGGGGACAACTGAGTGGGACCACTGAAGAATCCAGAAGTGTATCGAGGCTTTTCCCTTAGGGGTTGGGAAACGCAGTCAGGTGTAGAAAGTAACCATGCACTTTCCTACGTCACATATGTTTCAACAATAAGAGGGGAAAAGTAGATATTAGCAGTATCACAAGTAGGTGCCATGATTTTAAAGATCTTTTTTGTTGTCTCGAGTGATAAACAATGCACAATGGAAATCTGTGGGAATATTAATTTCAATTTATCCCCCAAATTATTTTCTATTCAAACTTTTTTTTTTTAATAAACACTCCTGGTAATAGCAACGCTATTAAACCATCAAAACAATAGGTTGTTAGTGAAAAAAGGTTTTCCAGCTTCAAGTCTTAGAGACTAGAACGCTTTGCAATGTCCTGCTGAAATGTTGACTTAGTATTGTTTTCAACATAAGATTTTGGGAATAGTTAGGGAATTCTTCACTTGGGTGTGCTTTTTGAGGATCAGTATTGTACTCATATAGAAAAATAGGCTGTAACTTTCTCTCTATAAGTCCCATTACTGTCCCATAACCCCATTACTACTTGAAAGAAAACTTGTGTTTGTCTTATTTGCAATACTGTTTGTGACTAGTTTTTCCTAGTTTGAAAGATATACTTTGACAGCTTTTCCTAGATAAGTTATAGGAAAACGTGATTTTAATAGAAATCTTTGGAAAGCACCTGAAGAATGTAAAATAAATTGTTGTCCAACTTAATTTGGAGCCCTAATTTAGAACATACACCTCGGTTTTTGCCTCCAAATGGTTTTTTGGTAACTCTCTGCCCCAAGAAGTTATCAATTATTACCCACCCTCAGGAAGCAAGCCAAGTATTCCAAGGTAATCAGATTAAGAGTGAAACTCAATCCGATTTACCTCAGAAGTAAGTTTTCTTTTTCAAACTTCCAGGGATAACACTTAAGTACATATTTATCTAATTCTGTGGTTCTGTATGAAGAATGTTAGGTCACATTGCTTCCTGGAGAGGCTACTCAGACACGTTTCCTTTTTCCTTATTCCACAGTGCTCTTCCTGTACCAGGAAAAATGAGGTAAGAAGAAAAACTCACCCTCTTAGGCAACTTTAGGCCTTACGTTTCAGAAAACAATAAAGCAGAAAATCAATCAATGGAACCAAAGGTGGTTCATATCTTTTGTATAAAAGCAGTAACTGCCTTCTCTCTGGCCATCTTCCCATTTGCTCTCTGCCTTTCCACCCGCCGCCGCCTCCAGTTTTGTATGGCCACACCCCCTCTGGACTTGGCCACACCCCCTCTGGACTCCACAAAGCCCAGGGAAGCTGAGAGATGCGATTACCCTTGGGTTTCCTCTGTCTGGATTCCAGGGTGCCGGGCAGGTGGACCAGATAATATCCCTGTTTCTTCTCTGCTGTTTCCTGTGTTCAAGGAAGATCAGCCCACTGCATGGTCGGCTTCCTGCCCTGGGCCCCTGGAAACTGATGGGTCCTGGCTCGCAGGAGATCAGGGAGGACCATCTTTGCAAACTTATATGTATATTTAACGGCGTAGCTTGGGCCTTGCACAGTTCCTTCTGGGATGTGAGTTAAACCCTGACGGAAAGAAGATGGGGGCTGGGGCAGGCAGGGAGGGTCACGAAATGCTCCGGGGGGGGGGGGGGGTGAGCCCGTTTTCACTCAGGACAGCAGTAAACCCACAAGGTTATCACCTGGCCCAGTACTCCACTGACCCTTTGTTCTTTGAAGGGTCATAGTCTCATCTCCAAAAGAATTAGGAAAAGGAGGGAAACCCCGACAACCACAGTGCGTGCAAACGCAGGTTCCGAGATTAATAGTTACCACGTCTAGCAATCAGCTCTTCGGGGTCATTTATTTGAAATCCGTGAGTTTGGGGAGGTCATGATTGGTGGGGGGTTTTGGCAGCCCTAAGCCTAAAATAGACGGAAACTCCTAAATCGTCCTATTAAAACCAGATATCTGGCCATATTTGTTGATGTTAGTTTGGCAAACATTTTTTTTTAATACAATTTTTTTCCAGTTAAAAGTTCACTTAATCCTACTCGTATAAGCTTCCCTCTCTCTCCACAACTCGTTCCCCTTCCTTTCCTCTATCTGTTCCCTGGAGAGAAAAAGAACAAAAAACAAACAAAAAACCCCACCCCATACTGATGCTAAATGAAAACCAGAAAGAGCAACCTTATGTCATTTATTTCTCTGGGATTGAACAGGAATTATTGCTTTTCTTCGAAAACTGTTTTGGTTTAAACTAAAAAATACTTCAAAAGATACTTTGCATCAAATGTATATCTTCCATGACAAAAAAAGTCCACACCTAGTGATTTTCTTATCTTGTCTCTCTCTCATAAAATCTGTGTAAATATCTTTCAAAAAAGAAAGAAAGAAGCAAAAAGATAAAAAGAAAGAAAGAAAACCCTTTGTGAGCTGCAGAAATCTCTTCTTCAGTCTGGGGCCCTTTCTATTCCTTTCTCTGGGGTGGAGAGGGGGGGAGGGAGCTTTCTGGGCCAGGCTGGCCCTACGACCCTCCCTCCGAGTCTGGGGCCCCTGTGGGCCCCCCGACTTCAGCTCCTACGCCATTCATTCTGCTCGACCTGGGAGCCCGGGTTCAGCGTCCCCCTCCCCTGGAGTTCACCCTTGGACCCTGCTATTGTCCCTCTTGTCTGACCTCTGCTACTCTAAGTTCCAACAAGGTGATCTGGAAAAAACACCACTGGCTCCCTGGCGGGCTCCCGGACTCGTCTTTTCGCGCTCTCGGCGGCGACTCTTTCCTCCGGGGGACCACCAAGCGCTCAGCTTTGCACCGCCAATTTATGGCGCTGTCAGGGGCTCGGGCGCCGCGCCCATTGTGCGGGGCGCCGGGCCTGACCCCGCCAGCAGCTCCGGGGAGCCCGATTGTTCCCTCATTAGGGCGGCCGGGAGCGGCGGAAAGGCTGGCGGCCCTTTCCCACAATCGGCGACAATGTACGGCCGCAGACGTGTCACTTTCGCAGGCGAGGAGAAATGGAGAGGATGTGCCTCGGAGTGGGCTCCGGGCACACGGCATTCCCACGCCGCCGGGACGAGGAGGGGGGACCCGAACCCTCGGGCCCCCGGGAGCCCTGGGGACCGTAGTTATTTTTACGCGGGGTTTTGGTGGGGGCGGCCAGTGCGCATAGGAAGTGTGATGCGGGAAGCAGCGAGAACGCCTTCCAAAGAACTCAATCAAGAGTTACAAAGAACCAAAAGACAGTCGGTGAACCTGGGCACAGTGGGTCTTTGTGCGCAAGGGCCAGGATTGCCCAGATGTAAACAGAAGGCTGCACCCTGCCCTGCCAGGAGCTGGGCCGGTGGCCACCGGGAGGAAGGCAGGAGCAGGGCCGAGCTGTGTGAACCAGTCGCTAGGAGATGAGCTCTCGCAAATGTTTCTTTTATAAGGAGAAGACATCCGCTGTGTGCAGCAAGCCCCTTTCTGGCCTGGCTTCCAGAGCCAGTTGCTTTTTTCCTCTTTAGTGTTGTCTGTCCGGAATGTGTGTGTTGCTGCTGCTCTTTCCCAGTGAAAGTGGCTCCCAGAGAGGTGAGGGAGCCTCAACTCCAGACTGTCACACTGTCACTTTCCCTCCTGGCCCACAAAGTGAGGAACGGGAGCCCAAACCATGCTTCTCTCTCTCCCCCCGCCGGCCTCTTTGGCCTGTTCCATTGAAGAGGCCTTCTCTGAAACTGCAGATAAAGAGCCCAGCTTCAGAGAAACCGGGCAAAGGCTCAAGGGGAAGGGACAAAAAGAACCATCTCTGTCCTTGCCTCTTAGATGTATACAAAAGGCTATGCTCAGATTCTTAGGTCTGTGAAATGCTATTTGAATTGGACACAATACCCGCCTCACAGGGCAGGCATGGAAAGCTATTTCAGGCAGCCATAACTTAGGTTAATTCTCTTTAGTTTATAAACATCATTAACTCATCCTCTGAGATGATGCAAAAAACATGGAACATTTTGCTTCTGCACTTTTCAAAAAAGTGGATTCTAGAGCTTGAGGGCCGTGACTCTGCCTCAGGAAGGAACCGTGATTATAAGCAGGTGATTTAAAATCAGGCGCCCAGAGGAAAGTTGATGGCAAGAAGTTTCAGGAAGGCTGTGCGCAGACTTGTCACTTTCGAACTCTCCTCAACTCAGTGCTTTCAAACTGCGATGGTGTTCATGTCTTCGGTAGAATATAGGGGTGAAAAGAAAGTTTGCATTCCAAGATGCTATTTGTGTAAAATGTGTATTCAAAGATACCAATGTCTGTATTGCAATGGCCATTTAAAAAGTCTAAGTCCTCCAGGATTTTAAATTTCTCTTGTAGTAGAGCTGAAGATATTTTCATGATTGCAAAATCATGGGAGTGAAACTTTTTTTTTTTTTAAAAAAAGATGAGGTCTCATCTCTGACGTGCATCTTGTTCTATGATTTTGTCTAAACTACCAAAGCTTTTTTGACCAGAAAAAAAAAAAGGGCTCTAGGCTCTTGTTTTTAGTATTATAACAAAAACTGGGTGGAGGTGTTATCACAAGCCAATTTGTGTAGTTTATAAAAATCATCGCAAAGATTAATTTGGTTGTGACACTTTTTCCTTTTCTTCTCCTTCTTCTTCTTCTTCTTCTTTTTTTTTTTTTTTTTTTTTTTAGCAGATGGCTTTCTGTTCTCTGTTAAGCTTAAAATCAAATGTGTAAAGTTTTTCTTTTAAAAAAAAAAGTGGTCTTAATTTGAGGCACGTTGTGTGTATTATAGTTTGTGATGCCTGTTCTTTGGTGATGGAGGGGTGTTTCTTTTGAATTTCTAGTTTTCCCTAAGTCTGTTAAATTTCACTGTTCTTGTAGTTCTGGGCTAGTAAATCTGCACTTGATCTGGGCCCAAACATATTTTGATTGTAAATAAAAAGTCTTCTTTTATGAGGATGTTCACTTCACAGGTTGAGCAGTGTAATTTTTATACAGGTCTCAGCGATCAATAAAAAAGCCACAGGAGGAATGATTTATCTTGTTGGTTACAGAGACTGTCACCGAGAGAAATTGTAAAAGATCAATTTACACAACCTGGTGTGAGAATGTTATTGATATAACACGGTTGATCAGTTTCTGGTCGTCTATGCACAGATGCCGGGGAAGGAGTATATCTTGCCATAGGTCCACTGGCCCAGGTCTTAATAGACTCAGCACTCCAAGAAATGGACTGAGAACCAATGTAGCTGAAGGTGTCCCGGCCGCACGGGGCTCAGCGGCAGAGGGGACCAGGCATTGGCTGAGCTCCCATTACTTCGTTTAGTGGTGTCATGCTTCCTCCTCTGTCTCTGTTTCGGTCTCTCTCTCTTTCTAATATTTTCCCTCCTACTGTGAGAACTGTTCACTTGGAGACTCCCCGTCTTAATTACAAAGAGCCCTTTTAACCATAGGTCACAGGACTTGGCTCTCTTGACAGGAAATAAGGAAACAGGCTACCTTCCTGGTTAAAAAAAAAAAAAAAAAATCAAACTTCCACTTCTCAAATTAGTTAAATGAAGCTTATCAACGGTTGGGAGTTGAGACTTTGACAGTTGGTTAATTGCAGTTGGTACATTAACTATGCTTTAACCAGAGCTGTTGGGGATGCAAGTAAATAAAAAATAAAGTCTAGGCATTTCCAGGGGAAGGCAAAGTGCTGCCGAAAAGAAGAAAACATTAATTAAAAAAAAAAAAAAAAGAACACAATGTTAGAGGATTTAATTTCAGTCTTTCTGGCTGTAAGTATCACAAGACCACAAAACAGAGTCCAGGCCTTTACCATTTTAATTAAATAGATTTACAAGCATTAGCATTTTAAAAATGACATTGAAACCCCTTTCCATCTGAGGAAGTTCTTTCTCTCTCTCTCTCTTTTGATCCTACCTTCAGAATATCATCTGCCCATATAATTTTGTATGAAACATGCTATGGGAAATCTACCTAGTGCATATCTGTCTCCCCGTCCGTGTACACCAGTCTCAAATACAGAACGTTTTCAAACGAAGATGAATCTTAGTGGAATTGGTTTATTTTCCGATCTGCAATTCTTTAACGTTATTACAGAAGATGGAATATGAGAGACGGTGAAGTAAAGAACAGCAGCCACGAACGTCCGCGCGGGGGGCTTCTTTACCGAAAAGACGACTATAGTAAGGCCGGCAGAGAGAAAGCAACCTAGATTTAGGAAAATGTCACTGTGTTTTTGCTTATTTAACCTATCATTTGCACTCACATGTAATGTCAGAATGATAATTCAAATGTGGCCGGAGTTACAAGAGTATCAGAGAATGAAAAGTTGAAGAAGACAAATGATTACATTCTTCCAGCTTAGATTTTTAGCTATAATTTTAGTAACATTTTCTCATGCTGTTTTGTTTTTTAACAGGGTCCACAGTTCCTTGTATCTGTATATGCGCATGTGTGTGTATATGTGTCTATACTTATTATTTATTGCATATCTGAAGTCTGTTTTTTTTTTTCACGTTTTTGCAACACACACACACGCCTTCTGCTTGGAAAATGGATGAATCTCATGCTTTCTGAACACCTATTTAAAAGGTAAAAATCAACTAGTTTCTACGCATTCTATTAGATCAAATTTTAATTGTGAATGTCCAATTAGTATTTACTTGCTTTTGCTTACAGAAGAGTGAGTAAATGCGATCTTACTTTCATATTCCTGTATATTAAAATTCCCTAATAGCGCTCATTGTCTTTTCATTAGCTAAAATTCATCCTCACTTTCATTATCAACTGAACACAAACAAAAGATGGCTTACGAAATCTACCCTCCCTTCTTTTCCTCCCCCCGCCAAGTGTTTTCACGGCATGTGGATATTCCTATCTCGCTATCAATGATGCCTGTAATCCGGCATCAGACAACTTTGCTGCTGCTTTACTCTGCAGGGCTATAAATGAATCCGCGCCCATATTATGTAGCTGGTAAGGATGCTCCAAGTCTATAGTGGGAGCAATTTTCCCCTCTAGATCAGAAAAATCGCTCCTCGGTATCTTCACATCTGGAGAGGACATGCTTGCTCACATCTTCAACCCATGTCTTTTGTTTTCTTTCTTTTTGTTTTAATGCAGTTTCTGTTCGTGCCAAGCTCCTGATGGCCGCAGGGCCCCGCAAAGGTCTGGTACTGACTGTTCTCTGCCTTAGGCTTCCTCCCACTTCCACCCTCCTAACCAGATCAACCCCTCCCCGGCAGGATCCCACAGATCCAAGTTAAAATGCAATTTCCTGCTTTTGATAAGTAGACACTATCCAGCCAGAACAAAACAGAACACTCTGATGCAATTGTCTCGTGGCCAAGGGGGAAGGCAGCTCCCACCCTTCAAGTCTTCCCTCATTTAAGCCAAGCAGGAAATGCAATTTCAGATCTTTATTCCTGCATTTTTCACCAGACTTTCCAGAATCATATTGATGGGGTCCGCACATGCAAATCATTCGGGGAGCCAGGGCCAAGATCTCAATCATGGGGAAGTTGTAGACAATCCTACCCACCCTATTAATTCAAACAGTAATGGTTATTTTCGATCTTGAATAGGCAAATAATCAGAAGAATCCCAGTTCAAGAGCTCCAAAACGTATTTTCATACCTGACATAGTTGTCTACCAGAGTGTGCCTTATCTTGGGAGGGTGTTAAACTACCTAGAAATATGGCCTGATTTTGCCAAATGACTTTCTGTAGAAGCTATCCAGCTGCATTATCTCTTCTGAAGACTATCAGTTTTTATTCAATTATCATTAATATTATTGGCTTCCCCTGCTTTTCCTGGAGTAGCTAAAGGACATATGGTTATGAATAGAGTTTCTAGTGCATACAGTAGGACAAATGGAAGGGAACTAAGTAATTAATCAACCAACATATTTTTTCTACATGCAAAGCACTTTGGGCAGTCCCAAAGGAGTTAGAGAAGAATGTAAGATAGACTTATCTGAATGAACCTATCAATTGGTTGGCAAGAAATCGTACTCAGTGACGAAGAGTAAATATGAAATTGGATTGAACTGATTAGGTGTTTTCCAGGAGAAGGTGGTATCAGTAACACTCGGATTTATTAGAAAAGCTTTCCAAGATAGAAAGGATTTGGTGTGAAAGCGGGAAGAACAGAGGATTAGAGGTGGAGAAAGAACATGAGAGATGTTGTGGAGACAGGAACGGATGCAGCCTGGTCTGGAGTCCATATCATGATGGACATCATTAGACAGAGTCTGTGTTATCTTCTCGGTGGTGACAATAAGCAGGTTGGAAAGATAGGAAACCAGGTTATGAAGAGTCTTGATAGATATATCAGACACTTAATGCATGTTCAATAATTAAGTAAATGAGCTTAGATTCAAAGTGGTATAATGTGAATCAGTGAGGGCTTCCGTGTAGTAGCATGACTTAATGAAAGAGAGAATTTTGAGATATTGCTTAGATATTGGTTGATGTCTGTTATTGTGTGTGTGTGTGTGTGTGTGTGTGTGTGTGTGTGTGGTAGTAGGTTGCTGTTGGTGGTGGGGGTTGCCTGGAGCAGAAGGGACAACTGCAGGATAATCTGCCATCATCCAGGGGAGAGGTAATGAGAACCTGAACCTGAACTAGAAAGTCATGGATGGGGAGGAGGGAAATGAAAAGAAAGGGTTGGTTTTGGAAACATCAGAGAGAACGGCGTCTGTACTTGCTAGGCAGTCAGTACAGAACTGATGACAGCATAATGTCATTGGACTAATATTGAAGGTAATGAATAATCCAAGATGGCACCAGAAAAGGGTGACTGGGATCATGGTTATACCACTGGCGGGGCTAGACTTCCTGATTTGCCTAAGGAAGAAATACATGGCTTGGGGCATGTATAGGAAAGAAATTATAACCATTTCAAATAAAACACTTAATGGAAAGTTAGACTAGACATTGGTTGAAAGAGTAAGTCTGCATGGGCAATCATGAGGATTGACTATGAATCTATAAACCCAACAAGCCATGAATGTAGGCTTTATCTATATGCTTCTAATGTGAGTTTAAAGAGGAATGGGATAACTTTCATCACATACTTTGCAGATTAAAGCAGGATAGAAATAGCATACAAATATAATGCATGTCCTTTAAGAAAAGTCAATAAAATCTTTTTTGATGGAACCATGTTCTCTTATTATATTTTTGAAAGTAAAGAACTCATCCTATTCTAGCTTTTCTTTTTTTTAATAAAGCATAAAGATGTGTGTGCAGAGAAACATGAAAAATGCAACCTCTCTTCCTGCTGAACAAAGTACCATCTATAAGGAAGCTCTCCACACTGAACTCATGTTTCACAACCCAGGGTCTGTGAACACAGAAAAAAAATCTTTTGAGGGAAAAGGAGTTGTTGAGTGAGTGAGTGATGTAATAAAAGCAGGATTCAGGGTCAAATGATCAGGCAACAAATTTCGAGCATGTAACTAGGCACCAGGACGCTCATCAAAGGCTGACTTGTTTGGGAGAACTATAAAAAATTTTCCCAGGTAGTACCTTTCATCTGATCTTTGCCAGAATTAGCTATGGAAAATAGAAAAAAATTAATTATTTATGTAGCAAGCATCTGCAATGACCATGAATTTCACTGTGGATAGTATCATCAACTCAATTATGTAATTATTTTCTAATCCCATAAAGAATATTGTAACTTTTTAAAAAAAGATTTTGTTTATTTATTTGACAGAGATTGCAAGTAGGCAGAAAGGCAGGCGGAGAGTGAGAGAGAAGCAGACTCCTTGCTGAGCAGAGAGCCGGATATGGGGCTCGATCCCAGGAGCTTGGGATCATGACCCAAGCCCAAGGCAAAGGCTTTAACCCACTGAGCCACCCAGGTGCCCCAAGAATATTGTAACTTAAATTCCAAGTGACACCACGCAAGATAGATGTTAGTGATGTTGGTTGGACACAACTGAGACATATGAACAAACTAGTTATAAAATCTCACTTTGAAACCCTTTAAAAAACAAATGCATTGAGTCATAAGTGCCAGTTCCCTCTTTTCCAGAAGGTTTGACCTGGCCCTAAGTAACAGAAATTTAAATCATTTGTGAATTAATACAAAGGAAATGAAGATTATGATAGGCATGCTCTATTGAACATAGTACAAGAAGGAAGAGAAAAAAGGAAAGAGAAATATATTTGTAATAAATGCTGAGGACTCACTGAAAATTCTGACACCGGAGATGAGGACATTCAACCTGTGGAAATTATTTGGAAGAACTTTCGTATCACTAAACCTACAGCTCATTTTAAGGACAAGAAAACTAGGTCATATGAATATCCTAAAATTCTTTGTAATCAAAAGCAACATTATGTGAAACCAAACAACCCTGATATCCTTGAAGAGAAACAAATAAATTTGATTCATCAGTTTTGGTAGAATAAACTCTTCGTGCATAATATCAAATTTTAGTAAATTGAGAACAGATGAAAATGTGTCAAACATAAGGAGGACTTATTAGAACCCAAGCCCCTGGACTTGCAGAGACATCTTTAGAGTTAAGAAGAACACAAGAAGTCCTCTCACATGGCTAGGTCTAGACAAGGTATCATGACAGATATAACAGAAAAGAGAATATAAAACAAATGAGTAAGCAGCAAAAATATTAAATAGGGATTATCACTTTGGATATGCTTTTTTTATTGGCTTGAAAAAAAAATCTCATATTTTATTTCTTGATCTTTATCATGAGATTTCAGTGAATAATGGCACTGGTCCTTTGCTGTGTGTTGCTTACCATGATAAAACATGTATAACAAAGTTTAGCATTTTAGCCATTTTTATTTAATTAATTAATTAATTTATTTATTTAAAGATTTTTTTTTAAAATTTATCTGACAGAGATCACAAGTAGGCAGAGAGGCAAGCAGAGAGAGAGGAGGAAGCAGGCTCCCTGCAGAGCAGAGAGCCCGATGTGGGGCTCGATCCCAGGACCCTGGGATCATGACCTGAGCCTAAGGCAGAGGCTTAACCCACTGAGCCACCCAGGTGCCCCTAGCCATTTTTAAATGTAAAGTTCTCATTGTTGCATAACCTCACTACCATCCATCTCCAGAACCAATCCATCTTCTGAAACCGAAACTCTGTCCCCATTAAACATTAAACCACATCCCGCCCAACCCCTTGCCTCAGCCTCTGGTAACCCTCACTTTCTTTTCCGCCTCTTTGAATCTGACTAGGTATCTCATATAGGCAGAATCATACACTACTTGTCCTTTGGTGTCTGATTTATTTCAATTAACATAATGTCTTAATGTCAGAATGTCTTCAAGTTCCATTCATGGTGTAGCCCATGTCCGAATTTCTTTTTTAAGGCTAAATAATATTCCACGATGTGTATAGACCACATTTGTTTCATCATTCATCAGCTGACGGATAGTTGGGTTGTTTCCACCATTTGGCTCTTGTCCATGATGTTAATAAGAGCATGAATGTATAAACAGCTGTTTGAGTCTTTGATTTCAATTCCTCTAGGCATATACCCAGAAGTGGAATTGCTGGATTTTATGGTAATTCTGTTTAATTTTTTTTTTTTTTTTTGAGGAAACATTGTAGTATTTCCCACAGCGACTGCATCCTTAGGTGGCACAAATCTTCCAATTTCTCTACATGCTCACCAACTCTTATTTTCTCACTTAAAAAAAAAAAAGATTTTATTTATTGATTTGACACAGAGAGAGAGAACACAAGTAGGGAGAGAGGCAGGCAGAGAGAGAGGGGGAAGCAGATTCCCTGCCAAGCAGAGAGCCTGATGCGGGGCTTGATCCCAGGATCCTGAGATCATTACCTGAGCGGAAGGCAGAGGCTTAACCCACTGAGCCACCCAGGTGCCCGTCTAACTTTTTTTTTTTTTTTTAAATAATCACCATCCTAATCAGTGTGAGCACTGGTCCTTCAAAATCCTCTTTTCCATGTGAATTGGGACACACATCATTTAGTTTTAGCCAATTGGTTCCTAAAGATAAACATCTAAATATATGTAGGCTGAGGAAGCATGCGTCCCAGATGATGAAGACAAAGCACGATTCTTTTCAGCGGGATGCAGTCATGCCTCCATTACATCATCACATCACAGTGCATGGAGGAAGAAGCCGGAGGGGAGGGTTGTTTCATGCCTTGAAGGCACTGATGCACTAGGGTCTTCTGGTCTTCCTGAGTTTCAGAGCTTGTTGGAGTACTTTCTTAAATCCAGGGAAACGAAGGTTTTTATTTTGGTGGATGGTCCCATGGTCTGGCACTTGCTGGACTCTCTTTCCTCAGACACTGAGATCTGTGCTCACCCTGATAACATCGGCTATTTCTCTTCCTTCCTCCTCTCAAATCTTCCACCTTTTCCTACTCTCTTGAGAAATAAGAAAGTTACTTCTGATTTATGTATATTTCTTCCTCCCGCCATTCCATGTGGATTCCAGATACGCTTTCAGTCGGGTGGCTTCAAAGTCAAGTTGAGGGATGAGCTCTTTGTGGAAGGCCAGTGCATCAGGTCATCTAATAGGCATAAAGAATACAAATTAGGTTCCTAAAGAACATAATAGAGATCAGATTGCATCCTTTGCCTTCATAAGCCCAGGGTATAATAAAATAATGTCCAAACACCATTGCTGCTGTGCTTGGAGTATGTGGCTTGTTGAAACAATTTTGAGGCACCTTCTTTAAAATGTAGCATTTATAAAGAACTCATGAAAATCCACTTCCTTGCACTATGTAGTCTGAGCCAATGTCTTACATAAATGCACTAGAGACGGATTCTTTACTTTCATTTCTTCATTATACAGAAGGGGTGTGCTTTCCAATATGTATTAATGATATTGATAATATGTTGGAAGATGCAAGTCCTTTGTACTACTTGTGCATTTTTCTATGGTGGAAAGCTCTGCCACGTCAGAGAGCAGTCATGAAGGTATGCCGGATCGTAGAAGAGAAACAGCCAATAACATTATTTGTGAGATACGTGCATTTGAACAAAAGAAATGTTGCTGTTAGAAATCACTTTAAATAGTCTCTTGCTATTTTCTCTACAGAACAGAGTTGCTCTAAATACCACCCATAACAGCGACGGCTCTTATCTAAAAAGGAATGTCTTTGGTTATTAGGAGACTCTAATTCTCTTTTCCTTTATTTTTCACGGCACCGACACGGAAGAGTTCTTTCCAGAGAGAAGGGAGGCCGGGAGAGTTCGGGGACCGGAGGTGGTCAGACGGCTACCAAAACCGTCTTTCACTTCCAATAGGTCTTCATGTTTAAAATCTCTGAGGTTTTCTTGTGTGTTATGAAAAGCAACCAATTTATCTTTTTCCATTTTCCCAAAGGAGGTTGACCCAAATCCAACAGCAGCAGTTGAAAAATGTCTCTAAGCTTTATCAAATGGCCCCTATAGAGCCCAGCTTAAAATTAAAAGCTCCCCTACCAGAGGGAATATATGTGACTTTAATAACTGAAGTGTGTTTTTACTTTCTATTACAGAGGTCAAAAGGTTCCTAAACAAACCAAATTTATCAATTATTTAGAGCTGATTTCTTCTGAAGTGGTATTTCTAAGATATTATTTGGTGGATAAATTCAATGTTCCAGAGCCAACAGCAGCATTTTATTCATAACAAATTTCCACTAAACTGAATTTGCCGAGGCAACTTAATTTCCACTATCGTGTTTGCACTGTAGAAATATCAACTGAAGTGTTATAGTGCCTAACTAGTGGGCTTTTCAAAGAAAAATTCCATATAAGCATGTTTATTCAGCACCCCTCCCCCAGCTTTCTGTTTATTGCTTAAGAAATGAATTGCCATTTCTATCTACTGGGATAAAAAAAAAATTTTTTTTAAAGCTCCTGAAACATTCTTCAAAACCACAGAGACACCTTTAGAGTTAAAAACAATATCTTAAGCTACATTGTCATCCTAGCCACCAAAGAAAAATGAGATTGTTGTCAACGTTTTTTTCTTTTTTTTTTTTTAAATGAAGGAGACCTAGGGTTGCGTGTCCTCACACGTGTGCCAACAGACACACACAGTGTGTGTGCACTTGGAGTAGGTCAAGGTCTTTTCCCCCAAATTCTTCTGGAATCTTGATGGACCACTTGGTTAGGACTCTATGTTAGAGAATTCAATAACAGTTTATAGAGCAACTGTTCTTCATTCTTAACACAGTGCATAGCCCATGTAAATATTATGTTTATTATATACTAACTAAACATATATTGGGTTTCTGCCTAAAGTCTGCCATTTGGTGTATGCAGAAAACATTATAGAACAGTTCATAAATTCATTTGAAGCTGTGTTAAATGAAAGCAGCCATCCAGAAGCTGAAATTTTTTCATCTTTAAAATAGCAGGGCTTCCCGGCTCGAAAGCAGGAGGCTTACTTACGCTGGTGAATGCAACACACCAAAATAATCAAGGAACTACGTGGCAGATTCTGCTTTAATAAAAGCAAATTTCGTGAAGGCAAAAGACCCAGTTATATTTCCCTTATCAATACGGCTTATTTTATTGCTTAGTATCATTATTATTTTTTTTTATTATTTTTGTAAATTCAGAAAAAAAAGGGGGGAAGAAAGCTTTTCCCATCTATGATACCTATTAGCCTGTTCAAGATGGAAATAACAGCAATTAGATTTTCCAGACATCCACTGATAAAGATAAATGGAAATGAAGGTGGAAACAAGAAATGGGAGCACAGGCAAGCCATTCTACCTTTCGGGGAACTGAGTGGTTGGGGGTGGAGGTGTGTGGGGGTCTTGGTCTGAGGCTAGGTTGCTTTCATTTCTGAATGGCTGGCTAACATCCAGCCACAGCCTGAGAAGACCCTCAAACGCTCATTTCCACCCCCCAACCCCCGTGTGGGTCTGGTCTATGGAGGGGAGTTAGTGTTCTTAAGTCAGGTACCAGGAGGGATGAAACAGGTACCGATGTGAAGACCGACTGAAGGGTTTTCGACTCTCACGTGTACCCTTCGTTCCTGGAACTGGTTCATGGTAGGTTTGGCTGAACTAAACTCCAAACATAACATTTGAGATTTTCACTAGTTCACTGAGTTGACAATTTCAGCCCTGCAGAAACAGAAGACCAGTGTTCTAGGTTACTGCTGCCATTTTTTATCACCACTTCCAAGTGCATATTAAAGTGCCTTTGATAGTAAGCAAAGCTTGGAAACTAACATGGCAAGAGAAAAGGAATGATGTTGTCTCCGTAACAATCTTTGTGAGGTCCAAAGTTCGGGAATGCTGTTATCAAGTCAATTAGCCAATATATTTTTTTTGCCTCAGGAGGGCAGGAATTTTTGTCTATTTCGTTTGCTCTCATATTTTAAGCACCTGGAACAGTGGCCAGCATATAGTATGTGCTCAGCAAACATCCAATGACTGAAGACACCCATCATTTGTTTGAAATGGTGATTTCCAACCTCATAGCTATGAGCCTGGCTTTTCCCAAGTATTCACATTGTACTGGAACTTCAAGGCTTCTCGTTTAATATTTTGGGCCTCTACTTCTTGCATTTGACCCTATGGAAGCAGATTCTATTTTAATCCTGCTTATATAAAATATTCTCTCAAGAGGAGCAGTTTTCATCGGTTGCTAGAGCATCGGGCCAATATTTGATAAATTCTCCCTTGTGGAGAATCAGGTGGTAACAAGGGGAAGCCTTCTCTTCTTTCTGGTTGTTAACATTTTAAGAATCGGTATCTGAAACTGCTCAGATATTCACCATGAAGTCCTACGGTGGTGGCTCTTTATGAGGTTATAGCAACCAGATTCATAAAAATATCACTGAAACTCAGAGAGTCCAGAATTTTTACTTCCTTCGCTGATGACCTTCCCACACATCATGTGAATAAAAATTTGTCCCAAGCACTGGAGACTTTAGGTTCCTGATGAGGTAATTAGCCCGTAAAAAATGCATCCTCTCAAACCCAGAAGGAGTGGCTAGGGGCTAGATACTGATGTTATTAAAGTATCAGGTGACCTTTGGTGGCTTCTTTGCCCAGTCTGAAGGTTTGCAGTGCCTGTCTTATCCAGATGTTTGATTTTGAGATATGAATGGATATCATGAATGCAAGAGTTTTTAAAAAAATGCCAAACTGGGGGCGCCTGGGTGGCTCAGTGGGTTAAGCCTCTGCCTTTGGCTCAGGTCATGATCCCAGGGTCCTGGGATCAAGCCCTGTATTGGGCTCTCTGCTCAGCGGGTAGCCTGCTTCCTCCTCTCTCTCTGCCTGCCTCTCTGCCTACTTGTGATCTCTGTCTGTCAAATAAATAAATAAAATCTTAAAAAAAAAAAAAGCCAAACTTTCTTGCACAGTTGATAATCACGTGAGAGGTAGGTGCCCTGTCAGTGCTTTGCAGATGTCGGTAGAAGGGCAAGATGTCTGAGCTGCCTTTTTTGCCCCATAGCAGGAAATGTACATCTCAAACAAGGGCAACTAGGGACAGAGGACCCAGCTTGGTCCCTGAAATTGCCAGGAAGGCTCTCCTACACGGCATGCAACTGGCAGAGAAGCAGAAGAGGAAACTGCAACTGCCAGGTATGATTCTGGAAAGGAAAGCTGGACCAGAGGTAGTTTTGCCGAGGAAAGGTGGACCGGAAGTAGTTTTGAATATTGTTACCTACTCAGAACGTGGCAGCACTCAGACCGGTGCTGCTTTTCTTTTCTTTTCTTTTCTTTTTTTTTTTAAAGATTTATTTACTTACTTGTGAGAGAGAGAGAGCGCGAGCGAGTGCACAGGTAGGCAAGAGGCAGAGGGAGAAGCAGGCTCCCTGCTGAGCAAGGAGCCTGGTGTGGGGTGTGGGATTCCATGCCAGGACGCTGGGATCATGACCTGAGTTGAAGGCAGCCGCTTAACAGACTGAGCCACCCAGGCATCCCAGCTTCCGGTCCTTCTCCCGAGCCCTGGGGCCCCTGATACAAATCCCCTGTGTCTTCTGGCTTCTATACCCTGTAATTCTCCTTTAGAATCACCAGCCATCCTCTGTTCAGAAGCTCGGGGCAGAAGTAGAACCTGAGCACTGGAGGTTTTCCTAAGTTCTTGCCTAGTTGTCCACTTAGTTCTCATTTTTACTGTTGATTCTAGGCAAGAAGAGGATGGAGCCCTTAAGGCTTTAGCTAAACCCTGTTATTTTCCAAGCTGGAAAACCATGAAACTGCATTCGATCATTTTTTCAGGAAAGTGACATGACACTATGTGAAGACAAAATTGAGATATCAGCTTTTAGAAAATGATGCTAGTTATTTTTATTATTAACGTTAATGTAATTTTCCACTTAAAAGAACAGTTTTCCTAAGTGCAGGGAAAAAAGTCAATAATTGGTGGCCAATTGGGCTTTAAATATCATCTTGAGTTTTCTAATCAATAAATAATTAGCCAATTAGTATACTTGTGTCCCAGCATTGATAACAGATACTGTTTTGTCCCCCTCCCTTAACACCCCACACCTCCTATCAGGACAAATAGTTCGTCACACCAGTATATATAAAGAGGTTCATACAAACTTACAGAACTTGTGAATGTGTGAGGCATTGACAGGACAGCTTCTGACAATGTGAATTCTTAGTTCCTATTTTTGTTCTTAGACCCCATTTACCAATCTAGGCTCCAATATTTAGAATGTAGGTAGATACTACTTTGAATGTAGGACTTATGCCTAATTCACACAGGCTTGTTCAAAAGTGGCTCAGTGAGTATTTTAGTGTATTTGGATTCAATTTTCTATTGATAAATATTTTACCCAGTTGTCAAGATTATCTTAACATGGAGACAAGTAGATATTAGATTAATCCAAGTGTTTTTAGAGACAAGCTGATAAATTACAGAGAGAAGTGTTGATTTTATTTGCAACACAGAACTAGCAAGCTTTTCGGTTTTCTAAAACTTCATAGAAACAATAAGTACTTGTCTTTCCACATAAATGTAAGCCATTCAGTGCTTTACACATTCTTAAAAAGAATGGCAGAAGTTCTGGAATGGTGTAAATTTATCTTTCGTTGTTCCCAACTAGAAAACAAAACACCCACTTCGAATGCAATGGAGTGAATGTTTGTGGCCCCAACTCTGACTCCCCAGGGCGGGGCGGGGGGGGAATTATATGTGGAAACCTAATTCTTAACAAGATGGTATCTGGAGGGGGGTGCTTTGAGGGGTAATTAGCTCATAAGGGATTAGTTCCCCTATAAGAAGACTAGGGAGAGGGGTGACTTCTCCCTCCCTACGGTGTGAGGATACAATAAGAAGACGGATGTCAGCAAACAGGAACTGAATCTGTCACCACCTTGGTTTTGGACTCTTAAGGCTTCCTGACTGTGAGAAACACATTTGTTGTTTAAGCCACCCTGTCTGTTGTAGTTTGCTAGACCAGCCCAAGCTGACTTCAGACATGGACTAACCCTGATATGTAGAAATCTTGAAGGTTGCTCTCATTTTCGTTCCTCAAAAGGAATGAATTCTTTTTAGTGCATTTAATTTGGAAAATGTCGTCTTACGGATCATCACGATCTTGTTTACTGTCCGGTCCTGAGTCCCTGGGAGGTGTCAGGTGCTTGAAACCTCGGGGTGGGTGGTCAAGGGTTTCCTATGCGTTTCAGCTGCCAGCTTCCTTGCCCCTGACACACCAACTTCTAAGAAAGAGCTGCTATTTGTTGATCATATGGCAGAATGCAATTTTTCCACAGGCGAGGCCCCTGAAGTTTAAATTCAGACCCAGGGATTTGCTTCTGTCTGGTATGCTCTGTTCTTTCTTTTCTGCTGGCTGCAGACAGGGAAGTCAGTCTGTTTATCTACCTTTCTCTCTTCCAACAACCCTGCTTCCACCCATCTCACACACACACACACACACACACACAGAAAGAGAGAGAGAGAGCGAGACCTGGTTCAACTTCTTCCTTCCTCTTTTGTATCCACTCCTCTACTTGGAGGCAGGTTAGACAGAGATTGGCTTGAGGCCTGGTCACTGCTCTGGCCTCACAGGAGAAGGGTTACCCTATTTTTATTTCCTGCTACCACAAGGACGTATCCCTCAGGGACTTGGGGTGGAGGAGCTGCGGCATTCTGGACTAGGGTTCAGGCATTTGGGGGCCCGTAGGCTGGTCTCCTTGTGGAAGTCTCATTGCAGCTTTTTTTTGGATTCTTTATCTCCATTTTTTCTTAATGGCCTTGAAAGATTTTAGTGTCACCATTTGACTGACAAGGAAACTGAGGTTCTCGACTTGTTCAAGGCCCTCTAAATGGGGATATAGGATATAAAGAAGTAAACAGACCCCAAAATAGAATTCCAGTATTGACTAATGCTGTACAGATAAGGTACACCAGGACAGAGTCAGTGATAGGGATGGGGCTATGTTGTTTGGATTGTTGGGGAAAGCTTAGAACATATGAAAGATCATTCTGGCTTGCAGTTGAATGAGTCTGGTGTTAGGGTCACGTAAGACAGATCTAACTCTCAGCTGGGGAGCTCAGGGAATATTTCTAATGAGTTTAATCTACTCCCTGCATAAGTTATGCTTTTCTTTTGAGAACTTTCTCTCCCCCTGCCCATTTATGTTCTTGTGAGTTAAAAATTAAGGCTACATTTTCATAGGCATAATAAAATTTAAAAACCATGTTCTTTAGCAAAGAGGTGGATTTCCAAGATATTATAGGTGTTAAAGGCCAATGTCAAATGTAACAGGAGCAAAGGAAAACTCAAGTACTTCTGGTTTGTAGAAGTGGTCAGTGATGGAATGGGTCCAACAGCTTTTGACATACAGGTGCACACAGGGTCGCTAGCTCATTGGGTGTGTTTGTGCAAATTAGGGAAGATATCTCCCTTTCTCCATGATAGACCCAGCCCCATGTCCAACCACATGGCTTGGTGCCCCAAGAGTGGGTTTTATTTCAGCTTACCTTTCTCACCTCTGCCAGGTGCCCTTGGGCTGGAAGTTGTGTTCATGACTTTATGGCAGTCCCTGACCTCTTAGGCAATAGTAATAACTGCCTACAACTGGTCTACAATGGAATTCATTGCACAAATGCCACCTCATTAGTTCCCCAAATCGGCTTGGGTGATAAATGAGGCAAAGATATTTATTGTCACTTTATAGTTATGAGATCAACATACAGAGAAGTTAAGTGACTTCCTCAAAGCCACACATATCCTAGATGGCTCTGAACAGAAGTGGAGGTAACTGACCTTTGGCCTTAATTCTTCAGATTCCTTGAGCACCCTCCAAGCCAGAGATACCCATCCATTCATTCATTTAATCATTAGTCATTCAAGATTGCAAGTTCTTAGAGAAGGGCTCTGCCTAATTTATCTGTGCATTCTGCAAAACCATCATAGTATTTGACATGTAATAAGTATGCAGTTTGCTACATGAATGGCAGAAGCTGGTGGTTCAGGTTGGGACATACATTGTAGACGTGTTCTGCTGACACACTTGGCTGAAAATGCAAATTTTTTTTTCGCCACGCAAACTGTAGGCATGGTGGGCATCACACAGGCCCATTCGTCCTACCGCAAAAGCCAATGCCCAGCTGTGTTGGTCAAAACTCTGTGGAAAAGGGAAGAAGGCAGTTGAAGGCTCACCCTGCTAAGTAGACAGATGCAGATCAGAGAGGCTGCTGAGGAGGTAATGGGTCTACACCTTCTGCTGCCTTCTGAAAACTGGCATTCCCGAAGGAATGGAACCACAGAGGCAGGTGTCTGAGAACTTGGGCTCCTTTTCTAGAAGATGTATGATCACTGAGGTTTGCAGCAGCATTTCTGCCTGCTGATAGCCTGATAGTTTACCTATCACATCTGTCAGGTCTCTAGGAAAATGGAAAAATCACGTTGGAAGGCTCAGAGTAAAGCAGCTCAGACCCCCTCTTCCTGCCATTTGTTGGGTTATTAATAACATCCCGCTAGAATCTTCGGAGCCTCAAAGAGGAGGAGACTTGGCTTCTCCTCGAGTCCTCCTCACCGCGGATTGCCTTTTTGAAGATGCTCCCAAGATTATGGGTGATGCGTCAGAATTCATTAGCCAAATGGGACAGTCAATTCTCATAAAGACGAAGGGCCTTTTGTGAATCACTCCCAGTCAAAATAATGAAAATTGCGCCCATGGTTATTTTCCATAGGTCTAAAAATATGGAGAACCAGTGAGTTACTCTTACACAGCTCATAATAATGTCATAATTGAACGATCTATAAACGGCATTTTGCAAAGGAACACTGAACAAATGCAGCTGAACACTCTTCTATTGGGATCTTTTCTTTCTCACAATTAAATGTCATTATGAGGGATTCTACTCTATTTTATACGTAATCAGGACTTGTAAAGTCTCCACATAAACAACATTTTTGTTTGATCAGAGTTCATTATGAGAAGCAACTACTGTATAGAAAAATGTCTGAAATTATCCTCTGGACTAGGAGTCAGGATTTACTAAGCGGAAGGGTAAAAATGGCTGCTTTGCCAACCAGGCGTACCTTTGCAATCTGGCGCATTTCCTTATGTGGCCTTGCTCAGGCTTATAAACCACTGGAATCAATTTCTTTTAAAAACACGTTTTTCAGAAACTTATTACGCACTTTAGAGATATATTATATACCTTCAGCAGCAAAAGAAGAAAAATTACAGGTGCAAAAGCAGCCCATTTTTCTAGCAGCTGAAAATGATGCTGTGTACTAGTCACAGGGGAACGGTAAAAATTATACTCCGACAGCAACAGGGCAGAAGCCCACAAAGGCACAGCCGAGCGAGTGGCACGGCCAGGGAGTGCGCTAATAAATCAAGATAATTCTCTGCCTGCCTTGAACTTAGACCTGGCTACAATTCACTGGTACAGCCGGAAAAAAAAAAAAGAAAAAGAAAAAAAAAAAGAAAAAAAAAGTCTGTTAGTGGAATTCAGCTTTACTGGGGGGACGTGATTAGTCACTGGGCAGATTGAGCCTCGATTGCATCTAAATGGTCCACTTTATGAACCATTTATCTTCTGCTCAGACCATTTTCATTACACCAAAAACTGATGCTGAGCCACCAGCTGTAAGATACAGCCTGGTGAAAATTAATAACCTTTTTTTTTTTTCTCCCCTTCTGCAGGACTCCTGCATATGTGAGTAGGAGCATTTATCCCTGTTTTGTTGCTATTTGCATCCCAGCATCCCTGGCAGTCTTTCAATTTTCTCAAGTCTCTTAGCCTTTGGCCCCTGTTTCGCTTTTGCAACACAAACAATCCATCCTGTGCATTTAAAATTCTCTTAGCGCCCTGACATCACGCTATAGCCTTAGAGCAGGGAGCAGTTTACACAGAAAGGGCTCTTATTAATTCCTCTGTCCTGCTTTCCTGCTAAAATATAGGGATCTTGAGATTACTGCTGGGTCCCTTAAAGACCATTTAGAGCTATGCAATTTAAAAAAGGAGACCTTTATTAATACCTGCTTAGGCTACTGACTGCGGGGAGGGCAAAGGAGGTCTGGCTGTGATGGAAGATAGTCTCTTACTGAAGCAGAGTCACGTGACCTGTAATTCACGGCAGCCTATTGAGCTCCGCCTAGCCACTGAGATATAAGCTGATATGATTACAATAACATACAATGAAATTATGGAGTATTAATGGTGCTTAACCACTGTCAGGCATTAAGCAGAATTAACAGGAGTCTTTTTCTGAACAGACATAGTTTTGATAGGGCTGATTAAGGATTTGGCTATCTAAGGAAGCTCATTATGGTATTAATTGGGATACAATGAGCCCAAACCGTGTTGTTTGGGTGTATTTCTGCATGGGGCCACATGTTTGGTGAGAAGCTTGGAGCTCATCGCCTCAGCCCCGGGGGCTGGACGCCAGACAACTTCTGTTTCCTCAAGCGGATTTTGGGGCATCTTGGGTCTTTCGGGTTTGTCTTTTGAAGCGCACCAGAAGTATTTTGATAACCTGGTTTCTCCCATCACCACAGAGGCTAGCCTCTCGCTGGAACTGCTACTAAGTTCACAGAGACACATTTTATGGTTGAGGGAGGATTTTTGTGGTGACTTTTGAGATTCTTCCAAAAAAAAAAAAAGATTAAAAAAAAAGATCGTAAAGTTTAGGCTGAAGATAGAATGGTCAGTTCGATGACATTTTATTTTTGTGACTGTATTATGCTTTGCAGCTTCCTTCTTCCACAAATGTCGTGTGACGGCAGCTGGAGGAAAATCTCACCACTTCCTGAATTTTTAAAAATATTCCTTTCCACCACGGCCTATCTTTGATCAGGAGAGAGATTCTTGACTTTGGAGCACTGAGTTAGTCTCTAATGCTTGACGGGACCCTCGGTGAACTGCTTCTCGAGACGGATGGCTTGATGGCGAGACTTGAGATTAGAATGAGCCACTGACTGGAATGAACTTGGACAATAGTTGTGGAGCAGGTCTGTCTCCTTTGGCAGCGCGGCGTACGGAGCTCACCCGGGGCAGCCAGGACCACTGCGTGACTGTCTGCTCCACCCTGATGAGCTCCATGCTCCCACGCTCATCTCTGCAGTTGCAGTGAGCCCCAGGGCTGATCTGCATCAATTGCTGGGATGGCCAAATGGAACTGATGAGCTGTGTCCATTCATTTTGTCTAGACGTGGCCTCAATTGGCCAGCTGGGTTTGCATGGCCTGTCCGCTTGACAGCTGCTAACTGTCAATGGGCCATATGTAGCCATGGAAAGTTGCAGACTTTGGAATGCTCAAGGGCAGGGACCAAATTCCTTGGGGAGAGAGAGGTTTTCCACAAGGATGTCTGGGGCCTCTCATGAGCCTACTCTCCCCAGTGCCCTTTTTTACAGACTCCTGGCCAGAAGGACAGTGGCTAGTCCCAATCAAGAACTTTGGCCAAGCAACCATTTTAAAACTCTGTTAAGATTTAAAGTTTCAGAGTGAGGGGAGAACACAGGAGATTGCATGGATATTAATAAAATCTTCGGTGCCCCTTGCCTCAGATGTCTCTCTTTAAAAGTTTGGATCTGACTTTCAGTTTAGAAATTGAAACAAAGACAACTTCTTGGCCTCTCAGTATAATAAACTAGCCGACGTTGTCTCCAGTGAGAGAGCAAAAATGGCGCCATATGTAGATACATAAATATGTATATTTATATGTATATTTATATATACATATATACATATTACATTTAAATATGTGTTTGTATATATATATATATATATTTATTTATTTATTTTAGAGGGAGAGAGAGAGAGTGTACACAGGAGCGGAGGGAGGGGCAGAGGAAGGAAGAGAGAGAAGCAGACTCTGTGTGGAGGTGGGCCCCATGGGAGGATGGATCCCAGGACCCTGAGATTGTGACCTGAGCTGAAATCAAAAGTCAGTTGATCAACTAACTAAGCCACCCAGGCACCCCTAGAATGGCTGCATTTTTAAACAGAAATAATTAGAGCATTAAATGTAAGGATGTGACAAAAAGATTAACATTGATCTTGCTTTTTATGGGTGAAGACTTTTCTTTCGATACAGTTGACAAAACATAAAGGGCACTTTCAAAGAATATCTTTGTATTACAAAATATGACAATTGAGGCATGGCTGTTCAGGGGCTATTTTTAAATTATTTTATAATTTTACTAAAATGGGGCATAATCTTGATGTGGCATTTATAAACCTTTAGAGCAGTATTACTAGAAGTTTTGGGAAATAGTGAATTTTCGGTTAACGACTTTCTGTGTTACCATGGCCAAGAGAAGATTTCTATCTCTACCCGAAGCAGTCAGCTGGTAGGAGTTTTGATAGCTGGTGCCTCAATGAGCGTGATTTGGCAAGGAGATGAGAAGAAGAATTAAGACAGGTGTAGTATAAGCACATACAAAAATGAATTGGCAATGGCTTACCCTGCGTAGAATATGTAGGTAATAAATATGGGGGTGGAGGACAGGGAAAGGTCTTGTATCCCTCCTTCCAGATATTTATGCTCACATGTTCCAACTGTCCTGCCTCCAACCCGTCCACAAAGGAATGTGCCTCCAGCAGAGTTCGGGGACAACAATCATCAAGGACAGGATTGGAGACCTCATGGAAGTTGACCAACAACCCTCAGAGGCATGGCTGGTCTAATATAGAAGTTGCAAGGAAAACAAAGTTCTTTGCTGGAGGCTGCCAGGTGTGGCAAAGACCACTTAAAAGGAGAAGGAGGGGAGAGATTTCTTTCTGGAAAGATGTAATTTTATCTCCTTCATACGGCTGTTAGGATGAGGTCCTAAAAACCATTTATGATATTTATGTATATCAATTTGCAAACTAGATTGTTAAAATCTTTCTTGGAAATTCTGTGTGAGTTTGCATTGACTATGTGGGTTGGGAATTATGTACAAAGCTTTCCTATGATAAGAACCAACTCAGTCACTTGGCAGGCAACTATCATGTGGGTCAATGTGGACTGAGTGCTTGCTACATTTCAGGCAGAATGCTGTGGGCTGAAGATGGAGAACAAATGGAAAACCCTGTTGGTTTCAAAGTGATCAGTCCCATAGGGGAAGAGAGTTCTATAACACTAATCATGACACAATGTAGAAACTGCGAGAAGAGAGTAAAGTGGGTGCTAGAAGAGCATATTAGGCCAACAACAAGTCAGGCCATTGGTCAGGATGGGCTTCCGGTGGTCATGTGTGCATTGACAGAGTCAGCTATAGCAACTGAGGAGACAGGTTACAGACGAAAGGACTAGAGTATGCACAGGGCGCCATGACAGCAGAGTAGCAGGGGCTTGGGCTGCATCAAGCAGTACCCATGATCCTTTGCGTGGGAGGGGGAAGTGAGACAAGACCAGTCACGATGACCTCATAGGCTATGTTTATTCAGAGCACGATGGCGGCCATGACAAATTTTAAAAAGAGGAGGGAAATCCACAGGTTTGTGGGTTAGAAAGCTTCCAGGAGCTTCAGCAAGGAGAATCTAGTATAGAATGAGACCGTCAGTTTCCTGATGCTGTCAGACCCTTACTTTCAGGTTTTTGTAAAAACCCACGTTTTTCAAAAACTGTGCCATCAGGTTGGCCCTCTCTCTTCTTTCTCTTTAGTGTCTCCTTGTTCACTGAGGATGGCAACCTGGTTTAGAGTCTTCCTTTCTGTCCCTGTCCATCTGCTGATCATGGGGGATTTTAACAACAATATGTCCTTCTTTTATTCAAGATGGCTCATTCAAGTGACTTCCAGTCTTAACACCAACTTTCTCAAATGATTAGGTCACTGGTTCTTTCTTCTCTCATCTCTAACTTCAAGCATCCTTGTAAATTCTACCTTGTGTTTTCATGACATTCTTAAATAGGTCAAAACTTGATCCACCTGACAAGTGACTCCTTCTGGCTCCTTTTAACTTGATTCTAAATTTAATGCTGGAATGATGTGCATGCTCTGTTCTTCTGTTTTTTCTCTCATTCTTCTCAGTCTCTCTGGATGATCACACTCACACCCAGGACCTCAACTGCTACCTAAACAGTAATGATTGTCATATTTAAATTAAAAAAAAAAATCTTAAACTCTAGACCTAGGAACATTAAATTACCTCAGTGATTTTCATCATGGTGATTGGAATCCCATGGTCCAACCCCAGATAACCTAGTTTATGAATTGGGGTGAGTATGGGAGGAGAGGCTTGGTATCTACATTTTTTAAAGCTTCTTAGATGGTGCTGTTGTAAGGCCTTGGAAAGCATTGAACTATTAACTGGGTATCATCTCTTGAATGCCTCATGTACATCCTGAAGTTATTGTATCCTCATTATCTCTTTTCCTAAGCATGATAGTCTAATTTCCCTAACTGGTTAATGTTCCACATTCCATTGGATCACTCCCAGTGAGAAAACTGGTGATCATCTTAGATTTCTTCTTATTCATACCTCAAGTCTGTTGATACTAATGCCAACATATATTATTTTGCCTTCTTCTCACCATCACCAATACCAATCAGTTCCACCTTCTTGCCTGGGTTGTTATAATAGACTCCTTACTGGTTCTACCTCTACCCTACTTTCTCTCATCCATTCTCCCTGCTGCCAGAGAGAGATCTCCAAGATTCCTGTCTGATCATGTGATCCTCCTATCCAAACCTTTCAGTGGATCTCTACAATCTCAGTGGCTACTCATAGTCATCCATAACTTCACCCTTGTCAAACCTCTCCTATCTTAGCTTTTCCTTTCCCAATGTCATTTGTCAAGACGCTAGAACTCTTGAAAGGTAGAAGCAAGGATCATTGATAAGGAGAGGGTTTCCATTGTATGCATTATGTGGCAGTAAACCTATGAGTTAGTCATTTTCGAAAAAGATTTATTCATTTATTTGTTTATTTATTTATTTGATAGAGAGCAAGAGGATAAAGGCAGAGGGAGATAATCTTAAAACAGACTCGCTCCTGAGTGTGGAGTCCCCTGTGGGGCTTGATCTCAAGACCTTGAGATCACAATGTGAGTGGAAACAAAGAGTTGGATGCTTGACCAACCGAGTTACCCAGGTGCCCTTAGTCATTTGCTTTTTTATGAAGACTCAAAATGTTCCTGAATCCAAATTATCTTCATCAAAACATTAGCTACCCAGGCCTGGGCAATAGAAGGTAAAGTTATTTAAAAAAAAAAAAATGAACAAAAGGGTGCCTGGGTGGCTCAGTCAGTTAAGTATCTGCCTTCAGCTGAGGTCATGATCATCCACGATGATGTGGCCCAGGTTCTGGGATGGAGCCCCAAGCTGGGCTCCCTCCTCAGCAGGGAGTCTACTTCTCCCACTCCCTCTGGTGCTCCCCCCTGCTTGTGCTCTCTCTTACTCTCTCTCTTTCAAATAAATAAATAAAATCTTAAAAAAAGAAGGAAGTTAATTTATATAAAAAAGAACAAATAAATGATGGCAAGATTGCTGTTAAAAATATAAAACGCAAATGATGAATGCATGAAAAAAATGAATGAATGAATGAATGAATGAATGAGGGTATTAATGGATCCATCTGGGAGCTATTTAATAGTGAAAGAGAGAAAGAATGAGAACTGAGTTTAATTTGTGTCAATAAACTGACATTAAATTAAAGTGGGTCTTAATTAGGATTGAAAGATTTCTTGTTGATGAATCTGGGAATGGCTATACCACTTGAGATTTGTCTTTACCCATCCCTAATGCTGTTGGACTCAATAGGATAGTATTGTAGACTTCTTTTACCATGGCTTTTTCCACACTGCTATGAGATTATCTGAAAGATGTAGTACCTTTGTGAACAGCATACCATTGCAAGCTAGGGAGGTTCTCATTAGCCTGCAGAGCACAAAGATAGTGATCTGGGGAGGTTAAGGTGAAGTTTTCAGACAGTCAATGGGACCCAACAAGGAAAGGGCCCTTTTAATTGTTAAATTCAAGCAGCATATCTGAAAGAGCATAGATTATACATCAGACTATAGTTGTAAAGATATAATCATGTATACTGGAGGTAATTTAAAAATAAAGCCTAGAAGTAGAACACAAGAATGGGAACTAGGAAGATATGTTCTGGTCCATGTTGACTAGCTTGGAAAATTAACTTGGCTTTTAAAAGCCTGAGGAATCCTGGGAAACTCCAGGAGAGTAGGGACTGTTTTTTCACGTGTCCTTGTATCCTCAACATAGGCTTGATATCTACTATCCTGTAGGTACTCTGCACACATTCTTTTAAAAACCACCAAAATATTAAAATATATCAAAAGCTCAGGGAATCATACATTAATTAGCTGGTAGGTATTTTTCCAGCTGTGCATACAATTAAAAAAAAACAAACAAACATTATTTTGAGGCATCTGGGTAACTCAGTCGGTTAAGCGTCTGCCTTCAGCTCAGGTCATGATCCCAGGGTCCTGGGATCAAGCCCCGAATCAGGCTCCCTGCTTATGCAGGAAACCTGCTTCTACCTCTCCCTTCCGATCTCTTGCTCTCTCTCTCTCTGTCAAACAAATAAATAAAATTTAAAAAAATTTATTGTGGCAAGAACACTTAACACAAGATCCCAGATTTATTTAGACGATATTGTGGGCTATTGGTACAATGTTATAGAACAAACCCTAGGGCGTATTCATCTTGCTTCACCGAAATTTAAGTTTATTGATTGATAACCCCCTGTTTCCCTTTCTCTCCAGCTCCTGGTAATCACCATTCCACCTTTGATTCTATGCATTTAATTATTTTAGATACTTTGTATAAATGGAGTCATGCAGTGTTTGGCTTTCTGGGGCTGATGTATTTCATTTAGTACAGTATCCTCCAGGTTGTTCCACTCCAGTGTCCACCAGTGTTGTTTACCAGGATTTCTTCCCTTTTTTTTTTTTAGGACTAACAAGTATTCTGTGGTATGTATACACCACATCTTCCCTTAGCCATCCCTTGTTGATGGACATGTTGGTTGTTTCCACATCTTGGCTATTGTAAATAGTGTTGCAATGAATATAGAGGAGCTAATATCTCTTTGAGATCCTGATTTCAATTCTTTTGGATAAATATACAGAAGAGGAATTGCTGGATCATAGGGTAATTCTATTTTTAATTTTTTGAGGAACCTCCCTACTGTCTTCCAGAGTGGCTGTCCCAGTCTGCGTTCCCACTGATGGTGCACAAGGACTCCAGTTTCTCCGTACCTTCCCAAGTACTTGACATCATTTTTCTTTAGTAATAGCCATCCGAACAGGTGTGCAGTGGTATCCTATTGTGGTTTTGAGTGGCATTTCCCTAATAATGAGTGATGTCAATCAAGCATCTTTTCATGAACCTGTTGGGCATTTTGTCTGTCTTCTTTAGAGAAACATCTAATCAAGTCCTTTGCTCATGTTTTAATCAGATTTTTTGCTTTTTTGCTATTAAGCTGCAGGAGTAAACTTGTAGGTAATTTTAAGCTTCGTCAGTCACAGTGCACACCATATCATCAATTGGATAACATTCAATTTAAGTTTATTCATTAATATAAGGAAAAACAAACAAACAAAAAAACCTGTGGCAATTCACTTGTCAAAACTCCAAGTGCCAAGCAATGGGTTAGATACTAGGTAGAGAGAAAGTAAAGAAGAAGATCAGTAAAAGCCTAAGGTACATATCTCAAGGACGCACCTTCTGTGACATTTACTGGAAGAAAGAATAATGAATGCGGACAAGTAAATACCCTCATTGAAACCAGAGCAGAGAGTGTGGAAGTTAGGTTAACAAAGGAGGACGACATATATTTTGCTTATTAAACTATATGCTTCTTCATTAGGTTTTATAACTGAAACAGTGTTTCCTTGGAGATCATAACAGCATTTATTTCAAATCGATGTTGAAAATTAAATGGTAATCCTCCAGGGGAGGGAGAATCTTCCATAACCACCACTTCCTATTGGAAATCATTCTTTCGTGTTTTCTCAGTACTCAATCCAGGGTTTGAAATTAATTAAAAGATATTCTTTCTCTAATCTTTAGATAATTAGCTTCAAAGATTTTCTTCAAAATGTTGTAATAACTGTATCTTTTATGTATAAATTCAGAACTGTATCTATCTGGACAATAATAATTCAGTAGTAGTTGGTAACTGAGAGAAAGGAATTTTTGTCAGTAATTTGAGTGTTTGAAGTTCAGTCATCTAAAATAAGTATCCAACATAAAGCCACTTTAAGGCTTTTTGTACAGACCGAAGGTTGAGTAAAGAGTCCCAGGTAGCCTCCTTGGGGTCAAAAAGTACCATATATATTTTAACTACACATTTTGCATCCAGGAAAAATCCAGTTCCCAACAAGATGTAAATTTCTTAATTGTAGAAACTCAGGCTATAGAACAAGAGTTTTCTAGTTACCTGGTGACTAACTCCATGAAGACAGAATAAGGAAAATGGCCTTAAATTATAAAAAGAAAGGTCTTAGTTAGGTATAAGCTCTGTCCTTACAAGACATTTTTTTTTCCTTAGAGAAAAATGTGAAGGACTGCAAATGGGTAAAAATGCTTCAGCATTCCTCCTACTGGGAACAGGGTCTAATTCCCTTCCCCTGGAATCCATGCTGGCCTGACTGACAACAAGGACACAGCAAAAATGACATTCTCACTTTTTTTTTTTTTTTTTAAGATTTTATTCATTTATTTGACAGAGAGAGATCACAAGTAGGCAGAGAGGCAGGCAGAGAGAGGGAGAAGCAGGCTCCCCGAGGAGCAGAGAGCCTGATGCGGGGCTCGATCCCAGGACCCTGAGATCATGCCCCGAGCCAAAAGTAGAGAGGCTTAACCCTCTGAGCCACCCAGGTGCCCCATATTCTCACACTTCTGAAGTGGAGTCCTCAGAAGCCTTGTGGCTTCTTCCTGGGCCTCTGAGAAGCATCATTTGGGTGTCCCAAATCTGATTACCCTGAAGCCACCATGCTGGGAAGAAGCCCAAGCCCGCCATGCGGAGAGGCGTCAGACATGTGAGAGGCAAAGATTGCAGATGATCCAGCCTTGGCCGCGTGTCCTTGCCGTGGTGTAAAGGACCCCGAGGGAGGAGTGTCTAGGTGAGCCCGTCCCCCTGAACTGATGTTCTTAGCCTCTCCAATTTGGGGTGGTTTGTTATGTAACAATAGATGACTGGAGTAGCAGGCATTTTTAAACTCAGGAAAAAGTATCTTGGAAGGAGTATTGTGGAATATCCTTCCTTGGAGATTCTGAAGATGAATAACCATACATCTGATTTGAAGAGATAAGGCAGAGAATATTCTTACCTGGAGTAATCTGGATGGAACGGTGATCTGAGATGACGGCCTGTCCCTCTATTCTTGCTCTTCTGCCTTCTTGTCCCTTTGTCCATCCACGAATCCTCTTCCCCTGAGGGTCAGTAGTTGGGTAGGTGTATTCTCATTTCCCTGAAAATCGTTTTTGAAGTATTTTTTTTTAAAGATTTTATTTATTTATTTGACAGAGAGAGAGAGAGACAGAGAGAAAGAGAGAGTACAAGCAAAGGGAGTGGCAGGCAGAGGGAGAAGGAGAAGCAGGTTCCCTGCTCAGCAGATGTGGGACTCGATCCCAGGACTCTGAGATAATGATCTAAGCTGAAGGCAAATACTTAACCAACTGAGCCACCTGGGCACCCCTTGAAGAAAATATCTTACAGATATACTCAAAATAAGTGAAAAGAGTTGCTGAGATTTACTATTTTGATCTCTATTGATTTGTCTATTCACCCAGAAAATACTTATTTATTGTGTCCTGTGTGATAGTAACTGTGCAAATCATCATAGGAATATAGAGAGCTAGGGGTTCGTTAGGGTTTCTCCCAGTCCTGTAGGGACTTATAGCCTAGGGGGAATAGAACTAACTAGCTAAGTGATTGGAGTTTGCTCAGGTCAGAGTCTAAAGCCAAAAGAATGTTGTGTGGTTGTGGAAATTAAGACTTTTGGGACTCAGATGCTAGAAATTTCATTTTAAAGCCAGGCAGCCTTCCTAAAATCTAAACATCACACCTCCTCCTAAGACAGGCTCTGTAGAAAGACTGTTTATGCTTCTTGATACTCCTTCCCAGACTGAGATGTTATGTTTTTGTTTCCAAAACCAGTTGTGCAATCCCCAAGGCAGAGAGACACTAAAAGGCTTCGGGTTCATCCATCTCCCCTGATCCACCTGGCCTCTTGACTGTCAAGGGATCTAGAATCACCACCAATTCATCAAAATCTGTTTACTAGCTTCTGTGAACCAGGTACTAATTCCGGGGAAAGAATTAGAAAGCTCATAACCTAGTAGAGGAGAGAGAGGAATGAGCAAAAGATTACAATATAGAGTAATAAATATTACAGTAAAATCAGATACAAATGATAAGGTAACATCTTATGTAACAAGTGTAAAATGGCAAAATGACATCTACATGCGAGTCTTTGATAGAGAACAATGATGGTTTTCCAAGTCGATGGGAAAAGAAGGTTAAAAAGGATGCTGGGACAATTAGCTGTCTTTTGGGAGAAAAAGACACTGCAGTCCCAACTCCTTTTATATCTCTAAATTAATTCTAGAGGAATTAAGAGTAAAACCTAAAAAAAAAAAAAAAAAAGCTTTAAATATTGAATAAAACTGTAATGAACCCCTTCCTGATCTTTGAGTGAGTAAGGGCTTAAAACCATGAGAAGGATCACAGAGGAAAATGTTAATAGATATACGTTTTAAGAGTGGAAGCATGTATGCCAAAAGAGGGTGTCAAGAAAAGACAACATGGGATCTATTTGTAACATACAGAAACGGTAAACATTTAACGCCTCTGATATGTGAAGAGCCCATTTAAATCAGTACGAAAAACAAAGACTTTGGTAGATAATTGGCTTAGGATACAAAAGATAGCTTACAAGCAAGAAATAGAGTCAAGAGCAAGTGAAGAAATGTTCAGTTTTGCTATGATCATGAACTCAAGGTTTTAACTGCAGAGCGTTTGCAAGATTAGAGAATGTTAGATACTTAATTCTGCCATGCTTTCTCTTTGGTATAGGTATGCTATGGGCAGCAGCATAAACTGGCATCCTCTTTCTGGAAGGCAAAATGGCAATGTGGCTAAAAATCCTTTTTATCTAGGTATCTAGGCCATTTGTCCAAGGACCTCCTCCTTCTCTATGAATTAGTCCTAAGCAAGAACTGGGCAGGTAGACAAGGATGTCTGCCCACAGATCTTCCTTATAGTAGCAGATAATAGAAAATACTTAGAAACCATGTTCATGAGCACAATGAAGCAGAACATGGGAATTTGCATGAGGGGATAGGAGGCAGCCATTTTTCAAAAAAAATCAGGGGCGCCTGTGTGGCTCAGAGGGTTAAGCCTCTGCCTTCAGCTCAGGTCATGATCTCAGGGTCTTGGGATCAAGCCCCATATCGGGCTCTCTGCTCCCCGCCCTCTCTCTGCCCTCTCTCTGCCTGCCTCTCTGCCTATGTGTGATCTCTCCGTTAAATAAATAAAATATTTTAAAAAAATCAATGTTCTGATACATTTTCTTTTTTTTTTTTTTTTAAAGATTTTATTTATTTATTTGACGGAGAGAGATCACAAGTAGGTAGAGAGGCAGGCAGAGAGAGAGAGGAGGAAGCAGGCTCCCTGCTGAGCAGAGAGCCCGACGCGGGACTCGATCCCAGGACCCTGAGATCATGACCTGAGCTGAAGGCAGCAGCTTAACCCACTGAGCCACCCAGGCGCCCTCTGATACATTTTCTTAGAAAGAGTCCTGCCTCAGCTAAAACTCCTTGGTGACAGCACTGCCACTGCATGACCCTCGGTAAATTCCTAATGTCATAGAACGGCTTTGGTATAATATGTAACAAAAAAGGCCGTGTATGTAATGGTTCCTACAACATGATCTAATATCTAAATAACAATTGAGAAATATGCAAAAAATTAACTTTTTTTTCACTGAAGAATGGACGTGTTGATGATTTTTATTTATATCCTTACACACATTGTGTGATGCATTTTTGAAAATTTTTGAATCCGTTTGCTTTCCTTGAATCACTGGAAAAATGCAAAATATGAACATCGTATCCACACACAATTAAAAAAAAGATTTTATTTCTTTATTTATTTTGAGAGAGAGAGAGAGCGAGAGCGAGCAGGGGGAGGGGCAGAGGGAGAGATAGAGACTCTCCAGCAGACTTCACCTTGAGAAATGAGCCCCATGCAGGGCTCCATCTCACAACCCTGAGACTGTGACCTGAGCTGAAATCAAGAGTCAGATGCTCAACTGACTGAGCCACCCAGGTGCCCCACAGATAATTATTATAGCTGGCAAAGTGTTTGGCACATTTATTCATTTTTCTGACATGTATTGACTTTTACTATATATGAGCCATTGTTTGAGATGCTTAGAGTGTATCAGCCCAATATGTGGGGCTTCCATTTTGGCAGTGGGCAATAGCAAAGATATCACGTAAGTGAGTGATATGGCATGTTGCATGATGGTAAGAGTGTTAGATGAAAATAAAAAGCAAAGTAGGTAAGATGAATCAAAATTTTTTAAAAAAAGGCAGAGACATTGGAGGGCATAGGATAAGGGAGACAGGCAGGTTGAGGTCTTAAATCAAGTGGTTGCATGAGGCCTCATTGGAAAGGAAGGTGACACAGGAGGCAGGATTCACTGATGAAGAAATTCACCATATAGACAGTGGGGAGAAAGGACCATTCTAAGCAGCGAGAACTACCAGTGCTGGACTGGTAGAACTACTAGTGCTGGACTGCAGAACTACATCCCTGGACAAGGAATTGCTCTGAAGGGAGAGCAGGGAGCTGGCAGGCTGGAGCAGGATGGCGGATGGAGAAAGTAGTAGCTGAGATCAGAGAAATCATTGCCAGAGAGCTGGGGCAGGCAACTTGGGGGGGGGTGTGGGCATTGTTGGTAGGCATTGGAAGTGGTCTGGTTTTTACTGTGAGTGCAAAGGGGAGCCATGAAAGGGTTTTGAGAAGATGGATGACAGCTGCTTTTAAATGCTTCCTCTGACAGTTGTGGGGTTTTTGATGGCGCAATGGCAGAAGCAGGGAGCCAGATGTCAGGCCGATGCAGTCATCTGGGCAAAAAGGTGGTGGCTTTAACCAGGGTGGTAGCCATGGAAGAGACGAGAAGTGGCATTCTGGATCCATTTTGGAGGCGAAGCCAGCGTAACCTCTAATGGGTTGGACGTGGGTGGAGAGGAAGGGAACCATCAAGGGTGACTAACACTTAGCAGCCAGAAGGACTGAACTGGAGTCAGCTGTGATGAGGACGGCTGCCAATGGGCAAATCCTGATGGGATCCCCACGGGAGTGAGTGTAGAGGGGGAAAGTATCAAGGGCTGACCCTGGAGAGGTTCATCCTTGGGACATTGGGGAGAGGAGACGAAGAGGTGACAGTGACTGAGAAAGAACTTCCAGGGATGGAGGAAGAAACCCGAGGAAGTACAGTGTCCCCCAAAGGCCCAGAAATGTGTACATTAGGGAGGAGAGAGTGACCCGTTGCGCTAAACGTGGCTTCACCAAGGAAGAGAACAGTTATTACTCAACTTACTCAACTGAGTTTAACAGCCTAGAGAGTAGATGCGGACGTTTTGTCTGGTTAGTTTGATTTTCTCAGGGAAACAGGAAGCAAGGTCATGGACGACAGTGAGGGTGGAGGAGGAGGGACCCACAGCAAGCACTGGGAGAAAACTTCCGTCTTCATTCAAGGGAGGTGATGCTTCATAGGGTTTGTCCTGGGGTGGAATCACCATGTTCACATGGAGGGGAACATGTTCACCTTCCTATAGGAGGTGAACAGCATGGGCCAGTTGGTTTAAGTTGGTAAGTAAGTTCTACAGAAGCAAGAAAGTAAATAAAATTGGAAGTTAATAGCCCTAGGCTTTCAGTTTAAACTTAATGTGTGAGTGTGTGTGTGTGTGTGAGTGTGTGTGTGGGACCTGCTGTCCTCCCTTCTTATCTCCATTCAAACTTGCTCTAACATGAGTGGGAAGGCGGGTGTTTTTATTATTAAGAAACGGGAATAAAGAACGGGGCACAGGGCTCCTTTATCACCAATCTGACATAGAGGGAAGAACGAGATCAACCATTCAGTATAAGCAAAACCATGATTGTCTTAGACTTAATAAAAATGATAAGATTTTATAGCACATTAGTTTAAACCAAATTTACTAATCTGATTTGATAGAAAAGAACTGCGTAAAAGATTAATATAATGGACTAGTGCCTCTAATATAATTGAAGACTCTTGGCTTTTCACGTCATATTAGTGACTTTCATGCTCTTTGTGCAATTCTCTGATGGAATTAGTGCCATCTGCAACACACCAATGGTTTTCACATGCCATGATGTCTGAAGGACTTCTGTAACACACGGGCAGCTTCATGTCTTTTAGACATTGTTGCCGTGTGTTGTCAAGTGTTTTGTTTTTCTAAGTTAAAGAGGAAGTCACTCCGCAGAAGGCGGTAATTCTGAAATTTTTTCTGCTACAAAGTGGAGCCCCTCTACTTCTGCTGGTACCACATGCCGTCTGAGCTTCCTGGCCACCCTCCTCCAGCCAGGACCCATCAGCCATATCCACCTTTTCACATCCCTTTACCTCACTCTAACAGTCAGACCTGAGCATTCCTTAGCTGGGTGGACAGGATTGTGAGAAAACTTTGGGTCTCTAAAAAAATGCTATTAAAAAAAAATCAAGGGGGCGCCTGGGTGTCTCAGTGAGTTAAGCCTCTGCTTTCAGCTCAGGTCATGATCCCAGGGTCCTGGGATCCAGTCCCACATTGGGCTCTCTGCTCATCAGGGAGCCTGCTTCCCCCCGTCCCTCTCTCTGCCTACTTGTGATCTCTCTCTCTGTCAAATAAATAAATAAAATCTTAAAAAAAATCAAGTTTGGGGTGCCAGGATGGCTCAGTCGGTTAAGTGGCCGACTCTTGGTTTCACTTCAGGTCATGATCTCAGGGGCATGGTATTGAGCCCCACATTGGGACCCAAGCGCAGTAGGGAGCCTGCTTCTCCCTCTCCCTCTCCCTCTCTCTACACCCTCCCCCTCACATACAAACATAAGTAAATAAATCTTTAAAAATCAAGTTATTTTTGCAAATATACATGAAATTTTTATTTACAGAATTCAATGAAATTGTTTGGTGGATGGTCTCTTGTTAGTAGCAGTCTGAACTGCCTAGTGTCTCCTAGGCCACAGCTGCCTGTTGGTGTCTCCTGGGCCAGGGTGGCTGTCTTGTCATCCTTCTGCTCTGTCCCCTCTGCCTGTGTCTTCCTGAGTGATCTCAGATCCCCCCATGTTCATCAAGCCGTTTCACAACCCTGTGTCTTCGCTATGCTCCTGCACGTGGGCTTTTCAGCCTGAGCTTTCCTCTGTCTCCCGGGGTCCCTTCTTTACTGGTCCTGCACCTGCACATGCCCTCTCCACCCCGGCTTTGCTGGGGACCTGCGCTGTACTCTCTAGAATGCCCCCATTACTGTGACCTCAGCATACCTCTAACTGTCCTGAATAACGATCACATGCATTCCTGTCTTTCTTCCCTTCTAGAGAGGGAGCTGCTTGAAGACAGTTACGCCTTTTCTCCCTGGATCTGTCTTTAGTTTTTGACACAATAAATGTTTAATGAAGGAGTAAGTGCATGGGCCAATGACAAGGTCATTACAAGTAGACTCCATCAACTTGGAAATTCCTTTCTCATTAATAATAAGTCAGCCTTGATCAGTACATATTTACTTGGACTAGTTTCTGTTTTGTTCAGTTAAGAATAATGAGAGTTAGGGGCACCTGGGTGGCTCAGGTGGTTAAGGGTCTACCGGTAGCTCGGGTCATGATCTCGAGGTCCTGGGATAGAACCCTAGTCGGGCGCCCCACTCAGCGGGGTGTCTGCTTCTCCCTCTGCCTCTCTCCTCCCTGCTTGTGCTCTCTCTCCTTTAAATAAATGAATAAAATCTTAAAAAAAAATACTGAGAGTTCATAGGCTTATCTATTTCTGTCGTCCAACTACCCATCATGATCATCTACTTATCTACCTACTTATCACCTATCCATGTAGAAATTGGAGGTCAATCTTGGCTTTTCTGCTGGTTGGAGATAAATGGAAACTACAACAAAATTATAGAAATGATTTTTCAGGCTTGCTTCCTGGTTCTCTTTTCTCTCTTCATCTTACAAAGGCCATTGTAATTAACACCTATATTAATGGGTGCTTAAGAAGGCACTGATAGGAAGTCCTTCTAAACAGATAATGAGACATTTTCACTCCATACCGATCTCTTGATAACTGTGTGATGAAAATAAAGTGGGTTAGCCCACATTCAGCCTAAAGTAGCCTCCCCATGGCTGGCTGGGCTTTAAATTCTGTTGGATATCTGAAACAATGGTGTGGCTACTGTGAACTCCTACACGTAAGACTGAGACCATGTTTAAGACCTTCTAAGTAAATGGCAATTCAGTGAGTGGTACACTGTAATATATTAGTGAGTGTGTCAAGATCTCGTGGACCGATTATTTATTTGACTCACTATTTTAGCAGAGGATGACTGAAGGGAACTTCATGCATATAGAAGGCAAGCCGATAAAGGCAGGGCATTCCTTGGAATAGATGGGAAAGATTCTGAAAGGTGATTTGTATCGCGTCTTAGATCAATTTCCTGTGAGTATTCAAATCTAAAATTATAATGGAAATCAAGGTGAAAATATATTTGTTTCTCGATATTTTGCTTTGCATATAATTTCCTCGTTGTTTTGACACATTCAGTTGGATGGCACAGAAGAATGGTTATCTCACTCCGGTTTCTGAAACAGGAGTTTTTCTTCCCTCCTGAGCAGCTTTTAAATATGTAAAACCAAAAAAGGTATTCCATAATTAAATAAAGGTGCTTTCTAGTTTCTCCTGAACTGGGCAAGAGAGGGAATCAAAAGAAGTGAGAAACAAGGTTTTGATTCTGAGCTTTCCTCCCTCGGGCAGACCACTCTTCTTAGCGTGAAGTTCTAGCATGAACGGGTGGGGGAGTATTTGAGTGTAATAATTTATGGTGTTCTATGTGACAGCCTATTTTAGAATGCTCGGGGTTTTTATAGTTTCTGGGACTAGTACTTGCTGCTGAAACAACAGATCACTCTCTGTGGACAGACTGTAATTTAATAGTATAGCTTGGGAGCTAGCCATCCATATTGTACTGCTCACTCGCGTCACCTTACGATACACAGAGAGGCCACATCCCTCGTCCAGTGAGACACTGCCGATCTCGATTGTAGGAGGACACATCAGGGCAAGAATCAAGGCTCCTTGGAACCCAACCAAGCTTCACGCCTCCTTCTGCTTTCTGAACTACATTTGGATGAGTTGACGAGAAGGGCAGGTCTCATTTTATAAAACAGAAGTTACGATTTCAAAAATACGCAAGTCGCAAGAACTTGGTTTATATCAAGTCATGGTATTATCCTCATTATTTTCGTTGGGTTTGCAAAGTGCTTTCATATCATTTTAAGCATTCCTCACTGTCCACCTGTGTGTGAGGTAATATTATTTCTACTTCAAAGACGGAGAAACAGACCATAAGAAGATAAATTATTTAAGATGACACAGTCATTAAGTATCAAAAATCAGAATTCAAACTTGGGGCTTTTGATTCTGGGTTGATGGTTGTTCTCTCCTGAATGTGTGAACATTCTAGGAAGCCTTGCCGCTTCAGCCCTTAGTGCCGTGGAGAAACCTCACTCTGGGGTAAGCCATGAGGGAAGAAGGTTGACTACACTGAGTTTACCGGGCTAGAAAGAAGCCTGGCTAATCAAGAGGCTACCCACTGCTTCAGCCACCCTAGCCCAAGTGTCAGAAATGGAAGTGAAGAAGACTCTAAAAAACTCACTCTTGGGACGCCTTGGTGGCTCAGTGGGTTAAGCCGCTGCCTTCGGCTCGGGTCACCATCCCAGGATCCTGGGATTGAGTCCCACATCTGGCTCCTTGCTCGGCGGGGAGCCTGCCTCTCTCTCTGCCTCTGCCTGCCTCTCTGCCTGCTTGTGTGCTTTCTCTCTCTCTCTGACAAATAAATAAATAAAATCTTAAAAAAAAAAAAAAACCAAAAAACAAAACCTCACTCTTGTCACCACGTGGCAGCAACCAGGTGAGCAAGGCTCTGGGCATCAATCGCCCAGCTGTGCCGAGAACCACTAGCGATAAGAATCAATTGCTTGAAATCACTGGGTTAGGGGTTATGTGATGGGCAGTGGTAAGTAACTGGAAGAGCGATGTATAAACCTTTTCCTATTTGCCTTCAAAAATGCCATGAAATTTCTACTCTATATATTCTCAAGCCAAAAAACCTCAAAACATAAGCGATCAATTTTCCTGATCTGTGTTTTTGTAAAACCATTATTTTTTACCCTTAGAAAGTAATTCTAACAGTATTTCAGAACACGTGGAAAGCTGCTATAATTCTGAGTCCTGGTTTTTAGAAGATCAGTGTTGGGAGCCCATTCCCTGTGAGACTCTTCAGTCTCTGGACATCTTGTGAGCAAAGGCAGTGACTACCTTTCAAAGGCTTGAGTATAGCAAACAGCCTTGGAAGATAAGAGTGAGTATCTCCATCTGGAGCAAAGAAAGACATTTTACCTTGCTTACGAAGCTTTCAGTTAGTTTACCGTAGCACCACGGAGGCTGGTAATTTAATGAAGATCATGTTTTTCTCTGGAGCAAAGCGCTGGGAGGCTCAGTGACCGGGATAAAAGATTCATGTTCTCTAAGCTGTGGATTCACTTCTTCGACACAGCCCTCAGTGCATACAGATGTCACCTTACCCTCTTTGTGTCCCCTTATGGGAACAGGAGCTTGGGGAATTGGTGCAAATGTTGATACTACTGCTGGTGTTGTGAGTAATGCACTGTTTTTTGTTTGTTTGTTTGTTTGTGTTTGTTTGTTTGTTTTTGCACTGACCTGGGAGTCTCATGTCTTCTTCTAGCACCCATGAGGCTAAAGCAAACTAGCTGGTGAACTTGTAAGTCAGGTAAAAATCTTGGACTTAACCCCATTCTTCAGAATCAGGTGAGATCATTTCCAAATCAGGTAAATGCAAAGCCAACTAACTTTAGGACTTCAAAATTAGTCCTAATGTAGATTAGTAGGCTCAACTCAAGCTGTCCTAGACCTTCTTCCATTTAGCTTAATGGAAAATGAATGAAGGCTTGACTATTTGGTAATGTTAATGATAAAAAACAATGTCATGTTGGAGGATTCGGCTGAGCTCTGCTTCCCAGATGATGATTTTTCATTTAGTAAGTCTCAGACTAGAGTCCTAGCAAGTTGAGAAGACCCACTGGATATAAAGAAAGGTACATATAAGTAGGCAATAAAAAAGGAAACTAAGACTTTTAGTGAAGAGTTTCATTCTTGCCTTTTATATTCTCCATGAGCTGACTTGCTGATCAAGTTGCTGGGTCTCATCCCCCCCTCCTTTTTTTAAACTAAACATTTAATTTTGAGATAGTTGTAGAAAAAACAATAATGGAGAGAGATTGTATATCCTTTACCCAGGTTCACCCACTGGTACCATGGAAATGTACAGTACAATTTTGTAACTGGGATATTGACATTGGCACATCAAGATGCAGAACATTTCCATCACTGAAATGTTTCCTTCTGCTGCTCTTCTAGAACAACACCCCTCCCCTTCCATTCTTACCCACTCCTTAACTTCTGGACTAATTTCTCTTCTGCTTCTCCATATATTGTCATTTAAAGAATGCTATGTGCATTGGATGATGCTGCTCATAGTTTTTTGGGATTGGCTTGGTTCATTCAGTTTCATTTTCTGGAGATTCATCCAGGCTGTGGTTCCTATTTGTTGCTCAGTAGTGTTCCATGGTATGGAGGTTACCACCATTTAGTTAACTGTTTTGCTGCTGAAAGACGTTTGGATTCTTTCTAATTATTGGCTATCGTGGACAGAGCCACCATAAACATCTTGTACAAGTTTTTTTTTTTTTTAAGTGAACATTAAGTCTTCATTTCTCTCACAAAAAGGCCCCCAAGTAATACTTCTGGGGTCTTAGGATAGTTTCTTGTTCAGTATTTACGGAAACAGAAGAATTATTTGTCAGAATGATTGTAGTATTTTACATTCTGTGTAAAATTTACTGCATCTGTGATGTAGTTCTCTATATCTTTACCAAAATTTGGTGTTTTCACTCTATTTTATTTTAGCTGCTTTGATAGAAGTGCAGTAGTAGCTCGTTGTGATTTTAATTTTTCACTTCCCTAATGGAAAAGGATGTTGAAAAATTTTTTTAAAGATTTATTTTTATGAGAGTAAGCAAGTGCAAGCACGAGGTGAAGGGGCAGAGGAAGAGGGAGAGACTTTCAAGCCAACTCCATATTGGGTGCAGAACACAATGTAGGGCTCGATCCTACAACCATGAGATCATGACCTGAGCTGATCCAGGCTCCACATGCTGAGTAATTTTAATGTGCCTACCTGCCATCTGAATATCTTCTTTGGTAAAATACTTCCCTGTGTCATTTGTCCATGTTCTAATTGGACTTTTTTCTTTGTTGGGTTTTGAGTCCCGCTCTCTCTATGTCTCTATGTGTACACACACACACACACACACACACACACACTCTAGATAGTAGTTTTATAGAAGTATGTAGTTTTATGCAAATATTTTCTTCCACTCTATATTTTATCCTTCAAACTCTTAAAAAGTTTCTTCCAAACAAAAGTTTAAAATTTTGATCAAGTCCAGTTTATCAGTTTTTTCTTTTATAGATTGTGTTTTGGGTGTCACATACAAGAATACTTTCCCTAGACCTAGATCCTGAATATTTTTCTCCTATATTTTTCCTAAAAGTTTCATAGTCTTACATGTTACATTGTATTTTTTGTGTTCTTCTTTTGTATGTTTTATTTTTTCTGTTACCTTTTCTGTCTTCACTTGAGTATTTTTTCGATTTCCCCTTTTTTAATAGTGTTTCTGAGTATATCTCTATCTATCTATCTATGTATATGCATATATATATATTTTAGTGATTGCTCTAGGTGCTATGTTGTACATACATAACTCATCACAGATTACTGATTTTTATCATTTTACCAGTTCATGTGAACTAGAAGGCTTAACTCCCTTTGCATTCCTTTACTTTCCCCATTTTCATGTAAAATTCTTGAATATTGTAATATTCTTAAATGTTGCTTAGAAAACTTACAAAGAGGAGAAATGCCCATTATATTTACCCACATTTTGGAACTTTTACCTATCTGTATTTTGTTCCTTCATTCCAAAGTCCCCTCCCCCGCAAAGAATCTTCCTTTAGCCATTCTATTAGGGAAGTTTGGCTGGTGATAAATATCTTACCTTTCCTTCATCTAAAATGTTTTTTTACTTTTCCCTTAACTCCTGAAGAATGCTTTTGTTGGGTTTAGAATTCTGAGGGGATAATCATTTTCTTTCAGAAGAAAATATATTGCACCATTTCCTTTTGAGCTCTGTGATTTCTATGAAAAAACCTGCTCTCATCTTAATTGTTTTTCTCCTAAAAATGTGAAGACTCATTTTTCTCTGGCAGATTTCAATAATTTTTCTTTGCCTTTAGTTTTCAGAAATTTAATTATGATTTAACTTAGTGTAGATTTATTTGATTTATCCTGTCTGTAGTTCACTTAGCTCCTTGAATCTGTGTGTGATTTTTGGCAAATTTGGAAGGCTTTCTATTGTTATTTCTTCAAAGTTTTTTTCAGCCCCATCTCCTTTTGCCTTTATTTCCAGAACCTTGGTGACAAAAATGCTAGATATTTTGTGATACTCTCATATTCTTGAGATTCTGTTTTCTGGCTTTTGTTTGTTTGTTTGTTAGTTTTCTTACAGTCTATTTTCTCTCCTTTGCCCAGATTGGATGATTTCTCTTATTCTGTCTTCTAATTCACTGTTTCTTTGCTTATACCCTTTCTTTCTGCTTTTGAGTGCACTCACTGGGCTTTTATTTCAATTATTTTATTTTTCAGTTCTAAAATTTCCATTTAGTTCTTCTTCCTTTTTTTTTTCCCCTTAAAGATTTATTTATTTATTTATTTGAGCGAGCGAGAGAGAGAGAGAGAGAGAGAGAGTATGTGTTTTTGAATGGGGTATGGGGCAGAGGGAGAGAGAGCAAGAAGGCTCCCTGCTGAGCTTGGAGCCTGACATAAGACTTGATCCCAGGACCCTGAAATCATGACCTGAACTGAAGTTAAGAGGTGGTTGCTTACACAACTGAGCCACCCAGGTGACCCTAAAATTTCCATTTAGTTCTTCTTTCTAACTTCTACTTCTTGCTGACATAATCTATGTTTTTTGTTTCAAATGCTTCCATATTCATCAAAGCATTTTAATGTGAAGGTTCTAACTTGAAGGCATCTGCAGATAATTCTAACATCTCTGCTATTTTATTTTTGACATCTTTTTTTTTTTTTCCTCATTCATTTAAGATTTCCTGGTCATGTCATGGTATGAGACTCTGGATCTCATTTAAATATTCTGGTATTCAGCTGGTGTTCTCTAACGCTACTCTGGTAGGGAAGTGGAAGCAGGTAGTGCTGTCTTGCTACCCTCAGAAATCCAGCTCTCCCATTTGGTCTCTGGGTAGCCTCCTTGTTACTGCTGGGCAGGGGTGGGAGTTCCCATTTGCCATGTGGTCTCTGCAAACACTGCTGCGGGGAGGACTTCCTACTGCTGGCTGATCATATCATTCCTGATGCTTCATTAAACCTTTAATATCATCTTGGTGGAACAGGGGAGAGGTGCCTCATTACCACTAGGTAAAAGTAGATGTTCAGGTTCTTGCTTTGCCATCTGCTGGTGTAGTTTATAGTCCCAGGTCACTGTGGGCCTTGGGTATCACCCTTGCAGGAGGTCTGGGTCATTCATGACAGTGTGACAGTAGAAGTCTAGACCCCTGTTCCCACTTACCATTTGCTAGTGTGGGTAAGGTTGGAGACTCAGTTTCTTCTATGATGTTGGGCTGGAGTAGAGTAGTTACTGTCCAAACGTTTTCTGCCTTGTTAGTCTTCACTTTTCCTGGTCGTTTGGCTAGAGACAAGAGGTTTTTGTTGGGGTTTTGTCAGTATCTATTAGATTTCCATATTGGCAGCCTCTTCAGCTCCAAGTTTAGGATATGTGAAGCAAAAAGAAAATTCAGGGATCTCACTGTCGTGTCTTTCCTCTGGTCCTAAGATCCCTTGCCATTCTGTGTCCTTCTTTTCACAGTTTAGATCCTTTTTATGTTTGTTTTATATCTAACATCTGAAGTGAGGGTAGGCTTGTGGGACTGAGCCTTTAACCTGTGAGACCTACATTAACTCTTGTTAATTAGTGGCAAATTGAAGAAAACTGATGAACACCAAATAAGTGTTGGTAGAAGACAACACAACAAATATTGGTGTCTGAAAAATCCCCACGCATTTGGTATCCAAACGAGTTTCAGGGAAAAAAAAAAAAGACAACACAAATGAATAGTTAGACTGTTAAAAAACAAATTTTTCAATCTTAAAGAAAGAGATAATCTGAACATGCAAGAGATAGCTGAAGAGAATATTTTGGAAAGAAAGAAAGATCCTCCAAGAAAAGGAGGTAGAATTTAGATGATGAGGACAATTTCAAAATGATAGTTCCTACAAAATAAGAAATGGAAGATGAGAGAATAAGAAAACATTGAAACAAAAAGTGATTTAATTGAGATAAAAAATATTCAAAATTTTCCTGCCGTATCAGAATGTAGAAGGGCGAAGAACATTGATATTGTAGAAAATTGATCAGTCTTATGAAAGATGAATTTGGAAAATCTGTCAATAGAGAGGAAAGGAACCACATGAAAACCATAAATATAATGCATATGGAGGCAAGACAATGGAAAACCACTTATGTACAAGAAGAGTGGCCAAAAAATAGAATGAACTGGAGCAAAAGAATTGGAAGAGAAATACTCTTCAAAGTTATCACTAGAAAATAAATATAATTTTTTTTCTTAGCAGACATTTTCTCCCAAATGAAATAATACACAGGGCCTCTGAAAACGAATCAAATGGCAAAAATTGAACAATGATAATTAGAAAAGGCATAGGAGTTTTAAAGGACCTGTGTGTGTATCATTTTCCTTATCTTTTAATCGCCTTGATTAAAAAGGCTCGTTAGCTAACAATCAAACACCAATACTAGCAAATACCCTGTTGAAAAAATTGGGACTTTAAGGATATAGATATTACTCAAGCAGGGAAAGTCGTAAAATATGATCAAGAAGTTTTTTTTTTTTAGAGACAGAGTGGCGGAAGGTCAGAAGGAGAGACAGAGAAGCAGACTCCCCACTGAGTGTGAGGTCTGATGCAGGGCTCAATCTCATGACCCAGAGTCCATGATTCGAGCCAAAATCAAGAGTCAGATACTTAACCAACTGAGCCATCCTGGCTCCTGCAAAATAGTTTTAAAACACTAATAAGTTAGATACCAGAATATAATAGGGTTTTGTCAGTAGAATGTGGTGAAAACATGATATGATGTCCAAATTCTGGTTAATAAACCAGATCATGCTTATGTGTGGACAGAGCAGAAAGACATTATCAGATAGAAAAGGGACATAGGAGGAAGTTTATCAATTACGTTTCATTTCTGAAAAAAATATTTAGATATATAATAAAGTTGAATGAGATATTAAACATATAATAAATTTTGAAACTCCCGAATTGGGAAGTCATACTGTAAAAAAACCTGTAGTGAGCATAATACCATGTAAGCAGATTAATAAGCCAGAATTATAATTTCAAGGATAGGAAGATTACAGAAGTTATAGAGCTTGAAAGAAGAAAGATGGAATAATAAAATCATAATACATCAAGATAAATGTCTCAGAAAAAAATGTGTAAATTGTGGCTGAGGGCTGTGGGAAGCCCACTGGTGAAGTATTCAGTTAATTTTTGTAGAGGATGGTTTTAAGAACAGAGATGAATTTTTAATTTTAAATTTTCAATGACTAAAGATAGGACGCATTTGTCTGAAATTGTAACAGGAAGAAATCAATGAAAATCATGACCAAATAGAAAAAGGCAGAAGGCTCAAAAACTTTCAAGAAAGGATTAAAAAACTAAAAGCACAAAATATGATGTAGTAGATATTTTTGACAAGCCTATCTGTCATGGCTTTAATGAAAAGAGGAAAACTCACTTTTTTGCTTTGTTTTGTTTTTTGTTTTTTTGGTTGGAGAGGGGAGTAGAAGCTGAGTGTAGGGGAAGTGGAAGAGAGCTGAGACGTTTATCTAAAATGCTGAATCAAGACATAGCAGAAAGCTGTTGGTTAGAAATGGCAAGAAGAACACACTGAGTGTAGCTAAAAGGCTCTAAAGGGGTTTGTTCTGGACTGAAAAGCAGGTAAGTGTGTCAGGGTGGTGGCCTGGAATTGTTGGATTCACAGTCTTATGACTTTCATAAGCTTTGATCACTATATGGATTTCATATACTATGCAAAGGTAGTCATTGGGTAAAAATAATGTTTTAAGTTAAGAATAGCAAGATATCAACCAAAGATTAAAAGTAATTTTTATAAATTTAAGTTCATAACAAAAGCAGACTATAAGCAAAGTTCACTGAAATGTCATGCTTGCTCTCCTCATCCCCACTAAAATACAAATAAAATCAGAGAAAAAAGAAGGATAGAGTGAGACTAGCCCTGAAAACTAAGGGTCCATAATTTGTGAATCTTTGAGATAAATTTCTCCTAACTTAGCTAAGGAAGAAACCAAATTTTAAAACTTCTTTTTTTTCCAAATTTTATTTTTCAGTGTTCCAAGATTCATTGTTTATGCACCTCACCCAGTGCTCCACGCAATACGTGCCCTCCTTAATACTCACCTCCAGGCTCCCCCAACTCCTCCCCTCCCAAACGCTCAGTTTGTCACTCAGAGTCCACAGTCTCTCATCGTCTGTCTCCCGCTCGGATTTCCTAATGGCCCACTCATAGACCATGGAAACACAGGGAGAAAGGATGTAAGTTGACAGGCAGAGCCATGTTCAACGATAATCCCAATGTTAGAGATATTGTCAACAAGATTGGGCCAGGCTTTACCTTGTACCTCCCAGTATTTCTTCACCAGATGCATATCCAGGGTTACATTCTGGGATGTTATGCCCAGAAGAGCACTGGGAGGAGAGTATATAAGCTGCAAGGATTATTGAGATTATGATTTTTATTAAGGAGGGCACGTATTGCATGGAGCACGGGGTGTGGTGCATAAACAATGAATCCTGGAACACTGAAAAATAAAATAAAATAAAATTTGAAAAAAAAGTTTTTAAAAAACAAAGTTTTAAAATTTGGTTTCTTCCATAGCTAAGTTAGTAGCTTCAGGGCAAAAGAAAAGCTCTGAATATTCCCTGAATACTTAGAAATCTATTCAGCTGCTAATGGACAGAAGAATTAATCATGAATTTTTCTCCCTCAGTCTATCAGAATCACAGAAGATAATCATCTAGAATTTTCACCAGCATGTGGCTCTTCTTTGTCTTTTTTGTTTCAGTTAAGGCATAATTGATATACTTTATATTATTTCAGATGAACAACATAATAATTTGATATTTTTGTGTATTGCAAAATGACCACCATGATAGGTATAGTATTGCTCTCCATATGTAACTATAGTTCTGTGTGTGTGTGTGCACTTGCGCACGCGCGCATGAGTGATGAAGACTTCAGTCTACTTTCTTGACAACTTTCAAATATGCAATAAAACGTTCTAACTATAGTCACCCATCACTGTACATGACATCCCCAGGGCTTACAATTGTTTTGTAATGGGAAGTTTCTTTTAACCCCTTGACCCATTTTTTTTAAAAATTAAAAATCATGTTTAAATAAGAATAAAATCTTAATTAAAGGTGAAAAATTCAACTCTATGTTGCTTGTAAGAGGTATAACTTACAGAAAGTCATAAAATTTGAAGTTAAAGATGACCAAAGACATACCAAAGATAGACATATATTATGATAGAAAGCAGTATTTAGTCATGATCTAACATGAAATGTTAACTGTTAGAAACCTTAGTGTCCAAAATAAGACACTACTGAAATACATAAAGAAAAAATTACTAACAATTAAAAGAGCAATGGAAAAAATACAAGAGTAGAGGGGGATTTTGATATACCCATTTTTCTACCTTTTCCATACAAAGAGTCTATAAAAGGAGTATAAAATGTAAATGAAGAAAAACCAAAATAAGTAAAAATTAGAAATTAATTTTAAAAACATAATAGTATAGCTGATTTTCTCTCACAATGCAATAAAATTTGTAATTAAAAATAATACTGTAAAAACTATTGTTCGCTGGACTTCAGAGGAAAAAAACTGAATGGAGTATATAATACCTTCAAATAATTATGGTAGCATTATTACATATCTGTTCTTCCAAGACACGGTCAAAGCTGTTCTCAGATGAAAATCCACAGTTTCCTATGCCTTTATGTAAATACAGAAATGCAAATGTGTAAATAAATAAATGATAAGAATTTTGCAAATAAGCTGGGGAAAAAACTCAGTGGATAAGAAAACAGAATTGTAAAATGAACTTAATAACTGGCTCTTTGGAATAAATAATACATAATGAGCCATAAGGAGATTAAAGAATGGCAGGAGAATACGTGTACAACTTTATACTAATATATTTTATATTCTGTACAAAGTAGGTGTTTTTGTTGGGTGAAAATTATAAAAAAATATTCAATAAGAGCTAGAATTATTGAATCGATCAATAACTGTGAGGGAAAAAATAGCAAAAGCTAGCTCAAGGCCCCAAGGGTTCCCTTTCAAACTTCAAGGAATAATTGTTTCCCAGTTTACGTTGACTGTTATATAGAATAGAAATGAAGGAACTTTTATTAATTCTATTCATCAAGGTAGCATAACCTTGCTATGACATTGTGCCAGAAATTGGACCAAAAAAGAGAAAACTATAAATCCATATTATGTTTAAGCATAAATACAAAAATCCTTAAATAAATGAATGAATTCTTAGAGTGAATTTAGCAGTATTTTAAAATGTTATCTACCTTGACCAATGAAGGTTTATTTGAGGATTTTAAGACTGTCTCCAAATGTATTGGCATAATTCATTTTATCTATGGAAAAAGAAGAAACATCTTATATGGGCCAATGAATCGTTGTGTAATGAATGCAAAATTCAACATCTGTTCTTGATTATAACAACTTGTAGCAAAATGGACGTAGAATATCACAACCCAAAAAACAGCCTCATGTTCTGGGGTGTAGTGAAAAGTATTTCTTTAAATGAGGGAGAGGGCAAAGTTACCCACCATCGCCATTGCTATTTATTTTTCAGAAAGAATCAGCAAATGTCATTAGACAAGAAATCAAAATTTAGCATGTAAATATTGAGGAAGAAGGAATAAAATGATTATTTATAGATGACGTGAGTATAGACTTACAAAATAAAAACCCAACAACCATCAGGAAAAGTAAGGAAGTATCTGGTAAGAAAATAAAAATAAAATGTGAAAATGTTCTCCTAGAATTCCCAAAAGTTTGAAAAATGCAAACATCTTATCTCTAGCAATATGCTTGGGAAGACTTGTGTTATATGAGAAACTAAAATTCTACAGAGTGACATGATGAAAAAGGCTTGCATGAATAAAAAAGACCGCAGTGTTCTTGGGTGGGAAGACTCAGTAATGATAAAAAGATTAACATTTTCCAATGTTAAAAGAAATGAATTTAATAAAAATTTCAATAAAACCACCATGAGAATTCAGAATGTAACATTGTTTTAAATAATCCACTAGGAAGGCTAGACGCTCTAGAAGGTTAGGAGAATTTTGAAAATAGAAATGAGAAAAGAATGCTCTAACACTATGCTCTAAAGGGGAAGGCAGTAGGACACTAGCACAGCCAGAGTCAGACTTGGTGGAACACAGGAAAAAAAGAAAGTGGAGATGAATATAAATACTTCTGGGTGAGTGGGAAAGCTTCTCTGAGCATTGAACTTGGAGGTATGAAGAGATATTGGATACATTTTACAATATTGTAATAAATGAAAGCTAAGCAACACCCATCCTTTTTCTATAACACAACAGCCAACTAACAAAGACAAATAAATTTAAAAAAAAAGATGGCAAATAACGAAATTGAAGAATATCCTTATGAAACAGTAAAGATTAGCCCTCTTAATATCTATGAGTGTTTCAATAGCAATAAGAAAAATAAACGAACATCCCAATAGGCCAATGAGACATGGTCATGAAAAACTCATCAGAGAAAAATACACAGGAAACATTTCAAACTGAAGAGATCAATGAATGCAAATAAAAACAAGATACAATGTATGACAGGTTTGTGGAATAAATGGGAATGATCAGCCTTTTCCAGCTTTAGGAAGGTGGACATTTTCTCCTCAATGGATGTGAAGAGTATTAATTAGTACAACCTTTTGAGGGAGGAGATAATGGTGTGTGTGTGTGTGTGTGTGTGTGTGTGTGTGTGTGTCTGTATATATAGAACATACAGTAAGCACTCTAAAAATGTATTTCCTTTGCTCCAATTTCATCTATAAGATTTCCTAAGGGAGAAAAGTAAACAATCTAGATCCTTTATAGATAATAATGACCTTTATCTCCCTGTCCTTTTTTTCTTTGTATAACATTTCAAGCAAATTTATTTTTTGTCATATCATCAAAAGCAATTCTGAATGACATTTTGTCCTTTATCATTGTTTTAGGGACTATAAATTCTAATCCATGTGGCTCAAAAGCCATGGTTTGTAGTTTTCAAATATTTTCAATTGATGTTTGTTGAATGAAGAAAACAAATTTAAAGACAATATTTAAAAAAATACCAGTGGGACACATGGATGTCTGGGTTGGTTAAGCGACCAACTCGAGCTTTTGGCTCAGGTCATGATCTCAGGGTGGTGGGATCGAGCCCCATGTGCAGCTCCACACTCAGCAAGGAGTCTGCCTGAGATTTTCTCTCTCTCCCTCTGTCCCTCCCTCTCCCACATCCCCTGCATGCACTCTGTCCCTCTATAAATAAATTAATAAGTAAAATCTTTAAAAAAAACCCAGCCCCCCCCCCAATTCCCCACATACACAAATAAACAGCAGGAAGAATCTAAAACTTTTCTAAAATGTGAAGACTATAAAAAAAATTCAGGTGAACATGACCTGGGTTTTATTTTGAGTAAAAAACATTAACTAAACCATGAGTTGCAATTTAATTTGGCACGAACACTAGGGTGTTAATAAGAGTTTGGAGTGGAGAGGTGAACACTAAGCCCATCTCTTTTTAGTTATGCACTGACGTCCACTTGGCACTACAGAAGTGTCTTAGCAGAGTGGAGGGCAGAAAACAAAGAAAGAAAGTGGCTTCGGGGACTCGAAGCACCAGGAGTTGCGAGATTTGGAGTGACACTCTTCGTCTGCTTTTTTGTGCAAGAATTGTGGAGGTCTGCGCTGTGATCTGCTGAAAGTGAAAATGCTGTGATACGCGGAACTGCTGCATGACTGGTAGTGTAATATTCATTTACTGCAAGTAAGCAGCCATTACTAGGATTCATAAAAAGGGGTAATTAATGGTATCGTTAGCTTTTTAAAAAATTGGAAAATAAATGGCCACTTACTGGTTGTTTTGAAATGCTAATGAATTATGGTGGGATCATTTCCAGTTGGTCAAGTTTATGTCCCCAAAAGAGAGTTTTGCAAATATGGTTCAGAACCCAAGTCAATGCTGCGCCTATGCAGATCCTCTGAACACGTACTAAATGGAAATGAGAGGTTCTTAACTCAAGAGATTTCCTTAACCTTTTCCTCCATGGCTCTTGGTGCCATCATGGGGTAAGGTGAGCGTGAATCCCTTGGGGACATCCTTTCCCAGCAGACAATGGGACTGGTCCTAAGTTCCTCCTGGAGTAGCAGATCCCAAGGAAGCGGGAGGGCCATAGAGGCCCCACAGTAGGCACATCTGTTGCTCAAGAGATGTGACCCTGCTTTGGCCAATGAGAATAGGAAACACTCTGGTTCAGGAAGGTGCAGAGACAGGTGTTTGAGTGAGGTCTGGGACAATCTTGGGAGGAGGTGTGCAAGGTCGGTCTGGCTAATCTCTTTTTTAAGAAAGTTTATTTTTTATAATTTTAAAGATTTTTATTTATTTATTTGATAGAGATCACAAGTAGGCAGAGAGGCAGGCAGAGAGAGAGGGAGAAGCAGGCTCCCTGCCGAGCAGAGAGCCCAATGAAGGCTTGATCCCAGCACCCTGAGATCATAACCTGAGCAGAAGGCAGAGTTCTAACCTACTGAGCTATCCAGGCTCCCTTAAGAAATTTTTTTTTTTGCCCTTAAGAAATTAAAAAAAAAAAAAAGAGAGATTTATTTATTGAGAGAGAGAGAGAGAAAGAGAGAAAAGATGGTTAGAGGGAGAGGGAGAGAATCTTAAGTAGACTCCCTGCTGAGCAGGGAGCTGAACTGGGGCTCAATTCCAGGACCCTGAGATTATGACCTGAGCCAGAATCAAGAGTCGTCTGCTTAATCCACTGAGCCACCCAGGCGCCAGTGGCCCTCTGCACCCCCAATCTCCTTTAAAGGGACTTTTCATTTCTAACAGGAGAGATCCCATGGGAAACGTGTGCTTGCATATACACACAGACACACACACCCCTCAAACCCTACCCCTTCAACCCCCTCTCTCACCTGTTTTGGAATCTTTCCCCTAGTTCACATATACGAATCATAGCTTTTGTACAAACTCATCCATCAGTGCCAATGCCTCACTAGTCACCATTGAAGAAACTTGAAATAAACAGCTTCATCCCCACCCCTGCTCTGGCTCAGTAAAACCAACTACCAATTGAGCACAAAAGTGCCTAGTGAAAAACAAACAAACAAACAAGAAACCCTTCAAAATTGGGAGCAGTCACATTTTGGGGGAGGGTAACAAAAGCTTTTATTTGCAAAGGCCCTGAGCTAGAGAGACTTTAAAAAAAAATTTTATTTTATTTTTTTTTTAAATTCACAAAGGCACACTGCTCCCTGGGAAGAGAGATGATGCCAGGAGCCCCTGGGACACTGGGCCACTTCCCTCACTTCTGTGGTGAAAGGAAAAAAAGCTGCTTTAATTGTGAAAGTTTATTTTTTCACAGCAGACTTTAGAGGAAGACCCTTGGCAATCCTCACTTTGAAGCCTTATACACGGCCGTCACCAACTCTACTTTTATACATTTGAAATAAAAATAGCTCAGCAGCAATTTGCTTCTTTTTGACTCTTGTTTTAAAACTCATTTCTCTCCTACCTTTGAAGTGCAGAGAACTCTCTCAGTCACCAGCCTTTTTGGATGGCAAAATGTTAATCACAGGAGTTTATTTTTTGTGCTAACAAATGTTTTCCTTGGAGACTTTTTTTTTAAATCACGGATACAGAACTTTTAAAAAAGATATAAATTAAATCAGATTGTGGGGACATTTCCCTGGGGAAGAACACCTCCCTTTAGAAGATTCTCCCCATCACCGGACATTCCAGGAGCCTCCAGTACTTACAGAGAGAGGAAAATACTTCCCACCAAGACATCAAGTCAAAGAGCATTTTCTTCTAAGGAGATCTCACTCCAGTGCTCTAAAAGGCAAATTCTAGTTATAGTAAACAGGGGCCCAAGGGCCAAACGGAACCGCAAACAGCCCCGATGCTCTCGGGCATGTCTCCATTCTGCCCAAAGTTTTCCCAATTGCCCGTGAAGGATTTGGAGGCGTTTCTCCAGAGCTCTGATCAGCAGATTTGATGTGTGGATTTAGATCAATTTTTTCTTATGGCAAATCTATATGTTATTCTCCGTCTTCATTTGGCGCTATTTGCTGAGTGGTTGTTACTCAGGGGCAAGGGTCGCTCTCTGGCGGCTGAAGCAGCCAGGCAATCTTTTACTCCTCACGGGAGGAGTGCGAGATATTAAATCACACTTGACGTACCTGAGGCCCAGTAACTTCATCCATATTTTATCTGCTGTAAATTTAATACCACAGCACTTTTTAGGGTGATGTATTTATTAACTGGCTGGGGATGAGCAGTACAGAAATTCAGTTTGTTCAGGAAAATACAATGAAGACAGTCTGACAAGTTTATGAAGTAAGCACAATAGCTATTTATTACTTTTTAAACACACGGTTGGCTGAAATGTCTTTAGCAGTGTTTGTTCAGTCAGTGCATAATGCTTTCTAAATCATCTCCGCTTCTTATTTTTTTTCTTTGAATGTCAATAAAGTCTTTTTCTTGGAAAGCAACCTGCGGGCCCCCGCGCGCTGGGGCTCGGTTTCGGACGGCTTCCCTGGTGCTCTTCAGGGAGAGAACCGAATCTCTGCTCTGCACCGAGTGCCCTGCGGGATTGTGGGAGATGGAATCGCCTTCGGACCGCGGCAGCCGCCCCCTGCCCCACAAGTCCTGTGTGAGCCGTTTCCTGGTGACGCTTCCCAGGAGCCCCGCCTCCCTCAATTCTGCTCGCTGAACTTCTCATTCTTCCTTTCGTCCTTTCTTTCCTCCCTTCCTCCTCCCTCCCCCCTTCCTTCCTTGCTCCCCTTCCTCCTCCCTCCCTTCCTTCTTCCTCCTCTCCTTCCTCCCTCCCCTCCTGCCTCTCCTCCCTCCTCTTCCTCTTCCTCCCTCCCCTCCTTCCTCCCTCCTCTACTTTCCCTCCTCCTCCCTCCCTCCCCCCTCGCTCCCTCCCTCCCTTCCCTCCCCCTTCTTCCTCCCTCCCTCCCTTCCTCCCCTCCTAAGCGCACCGATCCGAAGTCCCGCCGGTCGGCGAACCGTTTCCCTCCCCCCGCCCCCCCCC
>NC_081563.1:84753629-84931069 GCF_022355385.1 Mustela nigripes | reverse complement strand
CCTCTCCTTCCTCTCTTCCTTCCTCCTCTCCTTCCTCCCCTCCTTCCTCTTCTTCTTTCTCCCTCACCTCCTCCCTCCCTCCCTTCCTTCCTTCCCCCCTTTCTTCCAACACTGTCCCTGTTTCGCAGCGTGTGTGCTCCCAAGTCCTTATTTTACCTGCACACAAATGACAGGCTTTGCTCTGGTGAGCCACGGGCCCGCCCCACTGGCCCTTTCTCTGTCTGCAGGCAGGTGAAGTTAGCTCTTCCGGGAAAGCGAGCATGAAGTCTGCTCCATTGGTTTGTATAATCACGAAGTCTGACGAAACATCGTTTTCCTTCTCTTTCTTGAAAGAGCGCATCTTGAGGACTTGGGCAGAGCTGAGCCATCTGTAAGTTCTAGCGAGTGGGGACAGCATTCTTGTGGCTAGAAAGGTTGCCCTCCTCTGTTCAGTTGTGGATCATTTTCTTTGGTGCTCTTTGGCTTTCAGTCCATGTGCTCACCAGCCTGCAGCAGATATCTCTAGAGAAGACAGGAAGGCTCTCCACTTTACCATCAGGATTAAGACGAAGTTTCCCAATTCCTGAAACCAGGGCTACAGCAGTGGTTCTCCAAGTGTGTTTGGAACCACCGGCAGCAGCTCGCCTTGGGAACTTGTTGGCTCTGCAAATTCTCTGGCCCCACCCCCGAGATCAGAAGGTAGTGGGGGAGTGGGGGTCAGTGGTCCACGTTTTAACAAGCCCTCCAGGTGATCTTGATGATGTGCAAGTTTGAAAATCTCTGGACTCAAGTCTTGATGAATTACAAACCTAGGGCCTATGTACAGTATCAGTGTCCTTGATTTGCCCCCCACGCCCACTGCCCCAATATAGCAGGGTTCTGGCAGGATCTGCTGCGTCATGATCTTCAGGGAGGGAGCACAAATTTGACTGCCTTTAGCAACACTGCTCTGACAAAGTGCATTCCGGTGCCAGATACAAATACTCTTTTGGATTACTCAGTATATTTAGAATCATCTCTTGGCATGGCTTCTTGTGAGATGACTCAGTTTTGCTTCAGGAAGGGGGCGGGCCAGGGGGGACTGGCATTTTTTGAGGGAAAGAAAACTGTTATCAGTAAATCTCTTTAAAAGTTAACTCCTACCACTTTTTATTACAACGATGATAGATACATTTATGTCCTTTTGGTCTTCATAATGCCTTTTCTCCCCCAAATAAGATCGGAATGTTTTCAGGAAACGTTTCAATTCAGTTGGGTATGCACCGTCTCCCTCCTGGCCCTCTACTATGGCATGGTTTAAAAATAAACAGAATATATGAAGAGGGAATACTTCAAATCTATCTTTTTATCATCATTTAAAAATATATTCACTCTTTTTACCTTCCTGAGTGCATCATTGCAAAATGCTTTTCTATTCATCCCTTGATGTTTTTTCCTCTCTGAAGCATTGGAGAATGCAAATCTGCAGGACACACTGTTGCCTCTGACTGAGTGTATCAAACCAAATTATCAGAACACGAGCTTTGAATCTTACACTTGGAGGGCGTTGATTGCGTCATAGTCGGTGGGTCAAGAAAAGAGGGTTACTACAGTGCTCACAAGTCACAAAAGAACTTGAATTCACCTCCAAAATCTGGGGATGCTTTTGGGTTTCACAATTTGGAACTTAGATGAAATTATAATCTGAATTGTTTCTTTTAACTATAAAATGTGTTTCTCTTAAGAAGGTCACATGGGAATGAAGGGAGACACACTGATATGACAAGAGCAAAATTAAATGAGTGACCAGAGCCTAAATCGCTGAAATCTGCTCTTCCCTTTTACTCCAGGCTCGTAACAAAGCATTCATCAAGAACAACATCTCTCTCTCTCTCGTTTTTTTAAGATTTTATTTATTTATTTGACAGAAAGAGATCACGAGTAGGCAGAGAGGCAGGCAGAGAGAGAGGAGGAAGCAGGCTCCCTGCTGGGCAGAGAGCCTGATGTGGGGCTCGATCCCAGGACTCTGGGATCATGACCCGAGCTGAAAGCAGAGGCTTTAACCCACTGAGCCAGCGCCCCAAGAACGACATCTCTTTTAAGCGGATACATATTACACATCTTACTTATTACAAATCTTTATAATTCTGAACTTCAGGAAATGGAGGCAGAAGGAAACTACTGATTAGGATAGCCTGTTATATAAAGCAGTTTTGTTTTCCATACAGCGGATCTGTGACGCAGTTGTGGCTCATGATATCAATTTCGTTGGTCATGATCTGCATTAAAGAATTAAATTGAGGGGGCACCTGGGTGGCTCAGTGGGTTAAGCCGCTGCCTTCGGCTCAGGTCATGATCTCAGGGTCCTGGGATCGAGTCCCACATCGGGCTCTCTGCTCAGCGGGGAGCCTGCTTCCCTCTCTCTCTCTCTCTGCCTGCCTCTCTGCCTACTTGTGATCTATCTCTGTCAAATGAATAAATAAAATCTTTAAAAAAAAAAAAGAATTAAATTGAGGAAACTAGCCTCAACTACAGTGGAATGCCGTAGAGAACAACAGAATCCATCACACTATACAGCGAGGTTGAGTCTTACTTCCAGGAAATGTTTTAGTATAAGGTTGTACATAAGTGTTCATAAAAACCCAAAAAGAGAGTACTGAATATTTATAGTTTAGTAGTTTTGTTATTAATGATTTGTCTGGAACTTCTTACCTTAAACAACAACAAAACAATAGCACCCCCCCCCCCCCATAAATTCAGGCTAGAGGCTGTTTGAAGGAGAGGGAGATAGCTAGGCACAGTTAAGCACAAAGCTTAAAACCTGCCCTCAGATACCTTGATTCATTTATCATTCATTCATTTATTCATGAACCATGAGTAAATTAATAAATTTCCCTATGCCTCAACATCGTTATCTGTGAAATGCCACTCACAACAGAACCTATTAAATTATGGTGAAGATTAAAGCAGTTACTACATGTGCTTAGAATAGTGTACATACTAAACGCAATGTGAGCTATTAGTATAAATATTATCTACATTTAATGTATGCCGACTGTATATAAGACACAATGCGAGGCTCACAGGGAATCCAAAACCGGTTGTCCATTTTCATCTGTGACCGCTCACAGAAGGGACATTCAGATAAAGCTTCTATATATTGCCTTTGGACATAAGTCAAAATGAAGGGACATTGTCCATGTTTACTTAAGAAATATTTATCTGTCTACCTATCTATCGTTTATGAATTCTGACAAAAAGAAATAAAAGTCAAGACTTCTGATGAGAGATTAAGGTAGAACAGAGGAATGTTGAGAATATGCCAACCTTGTCACACTGGGTGACCTTGGTCAAGAGTCTTCACCTTGTACAAGCATCTTCGTCTATGAAGTTGGAGATCTGGGCTATTATTTCCAAGGTCCCTGCTGCTGTGGACTGAACTGTGTCCCCCTGAATTCACACATGGAAGCCTGACCCCAATGTGACTGTATTTGGAAACAGGGCCCTTTGGAGGTAATTAGGGTCAAACTAGGTCAGAAGGGGGGACCCGAACCTATAGGACTGGTGTCCTTACGAAGGGAAGCAGTGCCCGAGATCCTTCTCACTCTTTCTCTATGCATACAGAGGAAAGGCCATGTGAGGACACTGTAAGAAGGCACTGCTTGAAAGTCAGGAAGAGGTCTCCAGGGAAATCGAATTGGTTGGAACCTTGATCTTAAACTTCTAGCTTCTAAAACTGCGAGAAAATAACTGTCTGTTGCTGAAGCCACCCAGTTTGTGGTATTTTGTATGGCAGCCCCAGCGGACTGAGACATCTGACTCTGAGGTTTGTAATGGCTGCAGACATGTGGCACTGGGCAGTTTCTACTAGACAGTCATTCCCTGATGGTCCCAGTTCTGGGACTTGAGAATCTTTGCTCTGGAATGGGAGTCAGTTCAGAAATACAGGCTGGACCTTTGTCCAGGTGGAAATGGACAGCCCTCTAGAATAGTTCTCTCATTAACTTCTCTACCCTGACACGTACTCCTAAAGAACTGGTAAAGTCAAGGCTTAAGGGAAATACAAATCTGCTTTTTCCAAAAGCAACTGGTGAGGAGGATTTCGGTGAAATTCACAGGCTTGTAGTTTTCAGGACAAGACAATGCTGAACTGGGTTTAATATTGTTCCCCCCAAAATTCATATCCTGGAATCTGTGAACGTGACCTTGCATGAGAAATCCTTTGGAAAGAAGAGCTGTAATTAATTTAAGATGAATACATCTGGGACCCAAATCTGTTACAAGAAGAGGGGCATTTGGTCACAGGTGTATAGGGGAGAAGTCCACATGAAGACAGAGGCAGAGATTGGAGTGAATATATATATATATATATATATATGTCAATATATATTTGACAGAAAGAGATCACGAGTAGGCAGGTGTAAGAGGGCTGAAGAACAGCAGGAATTTCTGGTAAGCATCAGATACAAGAAGAGGCAAGGAAGTCTTTTCCCCTGGAGCCTCCAGAGGGAGGAGCATTTCCTCGCTGACCCCTCGATTTTGAACTTCTAGCTTCCGAACAATGGGAGAATATATTTCTGTTGTTTTAAGCCACCCAGTTTGGGATAGTTTGCTATGACAGTCCTAGGAAATGAATGCAGCACTTAAGAATAGTGACTGCATTATAAAAACACGTGCAAATAATTTATGTTTTGAAACAATATGTAAAATTTGATATAAATCAACTGCTCCCTCCCCACTTGTAAAAATTCCCCCAAATCCCATAAAACAATGAATGTAGTTTAGAAGGTAGTCATAAAATGACCAAAATGCATTGTTCTTCCTTTTGTATCCATCAGTCCCCCTCTATGGGTTAAGCAATACACAATTGTACAATTGTACACTGCAATTTCACCTTACAGGCACACAAAAGTAAATCCGAGAAGTTGTTTCTACATCCCTTTTCCTGAAGCAGGGGACACAGTCTGTACTGCTAAACCGAGGGAGAGTCAAGCGTGCATTTTGGAAAAAAATGAACCGGTTGGAAGAGGAAGAGTTGGGGTTATGGAAGGGGAGGCCCCACGTCTTTGCTTTATGTGTCAGATGTCCTTACTCAACCTTTAGATGTATGTTCCATACTTTTCTTATTTTTTGATGCTGAGTAACCCGGGGCTTGTTTCCATCACACCGAAAGCCCAGTGCACTCTGCAGGAGGATCCAGGGATGCTGAAGATAATCCCTGTCTGGAGAGAATGGGCCAGGCCCAGCACCTGAGATGCAGGTGAAAATAATAACAATAAAAAGTACAGAATGTGAAAAACAAACAAAACCGGAAAAGAGCCGGGATGCCAGCAAATCACCTCAGCAGGAGGCCTCCAGCCCTCTTACACCAGAGCAGTAAGCCTCCTTGGGGAAGTAGGAAGTGCTCCTGGAAGGGAGGGGGGGTAGGCGAGCAGGGGCACCAGCTTGGCTCCTGGTGTCTCGGGGAGTTGCCTGACCTGCGGTAGGAAGGGACCCGCCTGTAGAGGAAGACTGGGACCAGTCTGGCTAAATGAGGTGAGGCCCCTTCTTGAAGGAGTCTATTCCTCCCCCCTGAGCCCCCCTCCCCCACCCCAGAGAGGACTGTAATGAAAGGGGGAAATCGAACTTGTCTTTTCCCCAGATGACTCTTGCTGCACATTGGGTTATTGGAGATGGTGATGATAGGGGCGGGGGACCCAAAGAGAACTATTCCTTTTGTCTCAAGTTCCAGAGGTTCAGGACTCTTGGTATGTGGAAGGCCTTTGAGGTTAAGGCAAAAGCTGCATTTCTACATGAGTTTCATTTTCTCTTATAATCGCACAGACCCAAGCCACCTGTGGTTCTTGCAAGCACGTGCAGACAAGGTGAGGTGGGAGTGAAGGTCCCATGACATCATCTGGTGCCCAGAGCATGCCTGGGTCTCAGGGCTCCCTCCATATGCTGATCTCCTCTGGTCCCGAACCCACCCTGTGTGGTGCCTGCCACGCAATTCCTGTCTCAACACAGGGGACACCCAGAGCACAGGGCGGGGAGTTAAGTGTTTTGTCGGGAGGTCTGAAATAGCCAGCTGAAGGCCTCTTTAACCATCGGTCAGGGAAGGGCTGGGAATCTGCATTTCTGCAAGTCATCCAGGGTGACTTGGTGCGTTTTCAGAGGTTTGAGGGTCCCCGAGCTACACTCCGTGGAGTGGCCTGGAGGGTGTCTCAGGACAAAGCCGCCTCTGTGTTTTCCCTGAGGTTTGGACCCTCATCCCACATCATGAAACACAAGAGAGAGACGGATGGTAAAGTCATTTTCATTGTTATCCAGGAGGATTGGGGTGGGGTGGTGAGGGGCAGCCGGGGCCAAAAGAAGTAGTAAAGGAGGAAAAAAAAATCTGTAAGATGAGAAAGGCAAATGAAGCCAAGAAATGACATGAATGAACAATTTGAAGCAGCAGGAGAGGAAATGTGACAGGGCCTCGCTTAAGGAAAAGGGAGGGAAGATCAAATATTTCAACTTCACTGGCCCCCCTTTGTGCCTCTCTCAGCCCCACCATTCCCCACTGTCTACCTCCTTCCCTTCCTCAGAGGGTGGTCAGTGGTGAGGGGTAGACAGATTCATACCCACAGGCGAGAGGGCGAACCAGCACACCTGAATGATTTGTGCTCGCCCCTTCGGCGCCCCACTCCGTGTCCGCCCCAACAGTGATGGCGAAACACAGAATCAACAGGCCCCATTTAAATTTCTTCACAATTAACTCAAATGAGAGAATCCGGTACTCCGGTTGGCTTTGAAAACCCTCGTTGCGGTTCTGAGCAGTATCCCTCCTTTTGATGAGCGTCCGTGCTTAAAAATCCCTGAGCTGGATCGTATTGGGGGATTTTTATTTATTTATTTTTTTCCACTCCGACAACCAGTTTTTACCAAGTATTCTTAGTACAAGTGTCACAGGTGTGTGGGGAACCATTTCGTCCTGCTTTGGTATCTAAAATAGAAAGCCCCCAGTGTTTCTTAGATGTAGGCCAACAATTTCCTCCCACGCCGTCTGCGCCACTGTTTGTTTTAAGCGTAGCCTAATTTCATGTTAGGAGTGGGTCTGGGAAGGCGGCCATTCTCCCAGAATAGGACAGGACGGAGGTATCCATATCAGCTCTGGGGATGAGAAGAAAACTTGAACCGCTGTGTTCCCCAGGGGCCTTGGTCGCTGGTGAAACCGAGAATTTGTGCTCCAGTTAAAAATAGGCTTCAAAAAGAAAGTGCTGGGGGGAAGTACCAGCCATTTAGCTTTTGATCAGTGGGATGAACTGATAACATTTTGGGCCAGGGAGATGTCAGTCAGCCTAGCGTGTGCCGAGGGGGGCGCGCGGCAAGCAGCAGAAGAACCGGGAGGGGGAAGCGGGTGGCAGGAACGGAGGACTCTGAGCCGGCCCTGGAGGAAGTTCCTGGGGGCTTCCGGAGGCCTTGCTGTCCTCTGCTTTAAGACCATGGTGCTGATGGCCACTAGGAGGACGGAGGTGGAAGCTCTGCTTTGTTGACAGCTGCTATGGTCCAAATGCTCATGTTCCCCCCAAATTCGTACGTTGAGACCTACTCCCCAATGTGATAGTATTAGGAGGTGGGGCTTGGGGGACATGACTAGGTCACAAGGGCAGAGCCATCATGAACAGGATTAGTGTTCTTATGAAAGGGAGCCCAGAGAGCTTGCTCACTCCTCCCACTGTGTGAGGACACAGGGAGAAGGGGGTCATCTGCGAACTGGGAAGGGGATCTCTCCAGACACTGAGTCTGATGGCACCACAACCTGGGACATCCCAGCTTCCAGAATGATCAGAAATACCTTTGTTCTTATAAGACACTCAATTTATGATATTTTTGTTGTAGCAGCTTGAGCAAACGAACACAGATACTGTGAGCAATCACTCCTCCTCAGGCTGGACCCTGTTCTTTCCCTGAGGCTGCGCTGGAGACGCTCTTAAACTGGCTTAATGTGTGTGGCAAAAGGAAGTAGTTTTGACAAGGATGGCCTCAAGATGGTCTATCGGACTATTTTGCTGGCACGAGCTTAGAAGGTCGTGCACGTGCCTAGGAGTACCCCCACGTGCATATAGTGTGTGTCTGTGTCAGGCTAGAGTGCCACATGCTTGTGGGGGAGGGGGGAGCTTAAACAGCAGACCTCTGCTTCTTGAGGTTCTGGAGTCTGCCGGGCCAGGATCAAGGTGCTGGCTGATTCCGCTCCTTATGAGGGCTCTTTTGGGGGACTGCGATGGCTGACTTCTCTGTCTGTCCTCATATGGCCTCTCTTCAATGCAGGAACAGGGGGAGAGAGAGAGAGTGAGAAGGAAGGGGAAGAGAAAGGGAGAGGGAGGGAGAGGGGTCCTCTTCTATAAGAAGGCTGCTTATAAGGCCAGTGTCATGAGGGTGTCACTTTTATGACCTGAGTTAGCTCAAATTATCTCCCAAATGCCCCATCTTTAAACACCATCCCACTGGGGGTCATGGCTTCCACACATCAATTTTAAGGAGACACACCAGTGAGTCCATTGCACCCTTGCACCCTCGTCAACTTCATCATGACCCGGGAGGCCGACATCAGTCCCCCATTGCACCAATGAGTCAGTGGGGCTCTGAGCAGGGCAGAGGTGTTGGTTCTCTGTGTTGGTGTCTGTCAGAAACACCTTGAAACTGGGCATTCAGTCTTTGAACCGAGTTGCCTTCCACTCACGTCTTGTCTCAGTGTCCCAGGCTTTTGCTTTTTTCCCCTTCGTCCCTTCCTTTCCCTTGGCTTCCCTTGCCTGCCTTCCCCGTGGCTCCTTCTCTTCCTTCTTCCCTCCCTCTCCTCCTTCCGCGCTCCCTCCCTCCTTTGCTTCCTTTCCTCCTTCCTTCTTTTCACCCACTCACTAGCTACCTTGTCAGTTGAGTCTTTTTTCCTGTCCCTCGTCTCCTGACTGGGTGAGGTTATTAGGCATAAAGCCTTGTATTTGCCCCACTTGGCTCCTGTCACAGCTGCCTTCTAGGCACACAGATGATTCTTGTCATTCACGAACTTTGCTGCATGTTAGGGTCTCCTGGCCATTGTCTGAAAGATCCTTATGCCCAGGCCCATCCCCATGCAGATTGATTCCGAATTTGTTGGTGATGGACTCCAGGAGAGGCAACAGTTTTCCTCTGCCCTCTTAGGGTTCCTGACTGGGTCTGATATTTAACCTGTCAGCAATAGATTAATGGGAGAAAAGCATACACATTCATTTAATGTGAGTTTTCCATCACACAGCAGACTTTACAAGGAAACGAAGTCGAGGAGAAACTGGTCAACCTCAATATGGTTATGGTCGTTTTGATAAAGAGTAAACAGTTGTAGAAAAATGTCTACCAGGCCAAGGCCATATTTTGGGATGGTGTCTCCTGAACCCCATCAAGACTGAGGCATCTCCCCAGGTTTGTGCAATGTGCAGCCAGCTGTGAACGTAGAATATGGCGAACCATCAGTGCTTTCCAAATAAACATTTGTTGAGCGTCTACTTCATGCAAGGCACTTGGGAGACAGGGATGTATGCCCTCACTCCCATGCACACTAAAGATGGGGGAGAGCTTTAAAATGCAAATTGTACTGTTTCTCACCTCCTTACCTTGCTTGGAGCAGTTGGCATTAAAGTGTCTTTAAGCTTCTTAAGTGTGTGATCAGGTCTTGCTCTTGCATGATGGTGGGGATGGGGGCCATAAGTAGAGGATCTCCACAGATAATTTATTTTTCTTATCGCACCACTACTTTTGACCTATTTCCTCATCAAACCTTCAACAAAAGCTGCTGATGTGCAGCAAAATGGACTTGTTGGAGCCTCATCTCTATTTTTCTCACTCAACCTTTTGTAGAGGTGCTAATGAGGATTAAGTCACCCAAAAGGTGGGCCGCAGCAGGGGACATGCAGAGATTCAAAGAGCCTGCATCATCTGCTCAAGACGTTTTCTAAGTTCTATTTATTTTCAAGCAGTTGATCACAATAATATACAGGCAGTGGGGGGCGGGGATGCTGCTGGTGTGAGAGTTTGTGTTACATCGTTGGAGATTATATTTCAGTGTAGATGCAGTCCAACCACTGGGCTCAAAGTAGAGCACTCTGCATTGATGGCTACTGACCATCTTGTCAAGTTCAGAGTCCTGCCAAAACCTTTAAACACAAATTGGACCATGGGTGGCCATGCGGCTTCCAGCTTTTGGTAATGCTCTAACTCATGGCTTTTGCAGACCCCTACCTGGGATCTTACCGTTTTCAGTGAAGGCTTCTCCCTATTTCTGGATTGGTGAAGCTCACTCTGACTCACCTGAGCTCCGCAACCCTATCTCCCCGTTTCTAATCTGGGACATTTCCCCTGGAAGATGTGTGGACTAGAGAAAATGAAACATGAAGAAGTGTTCAGCATAGTACCCAGCCCTGGCATCTAAGCTCACAGCCTGTGTTAAAAGGACTTCGGTCTCTTTTCCTTGTGTTGTCTCCCTCTTGGCTTTCAGAACCGAGAAAGCTTAAGCTTCTGATTGTTTCAAATGGCAACAGCTCCATAACTTGTCGCATTTCTTTACCACATCTGAGGACATGTATGGAATAAATCAAAAGACTGAGCTGAAATTAATAAGCTTGGGGCGGATCCTAACACTAAAGAACTTCAGCGGGTTTAGGGGCATCAATTCCTTTGTCTAAGTCTTTTTCAGTGGAGAGACTTAAAATATCATTGTTTATTCAATGATGTGAGCACTTCTGGGATAGAGTCATAAAATGGCACCTGAATGAAAACGTGAAAGTCCAGAATAATGGATCTTACAAATGGAAGCAGTGTTCAGATGGAATTTCTAGCCAGAAGCAAAGAGCTAGAGGTCAGGCTTCTGGAGAGGAAAGGGGAAGATAAGCCAAGAAAATGGTGGCTTCAAGACCAGTAGGAAACCCGGGTGTGGAACGAGATCCCACCATTGTGCCCACTGGCTGATGGCCGGGAGCATCCAGCAAGAGCAGTAGAGTGGTGCCGGTGACACTGGTCGTGCCTTGGTATTGGGCCACCAGCTGAGGTGCCACTGGCCTCAGCAGGACAAACAAGAGGGGATCTTTCTGCTCATCTCTCGGTCACGAGTCCACTCTATGGAGAAGTGCCTCTTTCCATTTCCCAGATCTACCTGAGTGGCTGCCCATGTAAATAGAATGGCTATTTTTGTTAAACAGAGCTTAACTATTTCTGAAACAGCCATTTATTTGTGAAGACGATTTTATGTTAATTTAATTATAAGAAAATTGAAAAGTGTAATACATAGCTAAGCCCTTAAGGCCGGTTAATCTATTTGGATTGTAACAAATATAATTTTTATTAGCTCAGCCTATTTGGATGGTAACGAGTGTAACCTTTCCATAGACATTACAGACTCTGAGTTATGGTCTATTTTTATGTAAAACCAGCCTTGAGTAGAATAAAAAGAAAGTTCTTTTATCTGTCATGGTGCTATGGAATCATTATATTAATGAGAGTAGAATCGGAGCCATTCCTATTATCTCAGAATGGAGCTCATGTCCTCTCTAGGTGTGATTGGGGGTGGGGGGGAAACAGGTAGTTTTGAGAAAAATGATCAGTCTTATAGAGAGGTAAAATATTCTCAGACCTCCTGTGGATAAAATATGTCAATTTTTAAAAAAGGTTGGATTTATTTATTTATTTGAGTGAGAGAGAGAGAGAATGCATGTGTGAGGGCGGGGAGGAGCAGAGGGAGAGCGACGAGCAGACTCCATGCTGAGCACAGAGCCCACCATGCGGGGTTCAGTCTCACAACCCTGACATCATGGCCTGAGCTGAAACCAAGAGTCGGACGCTTAGTGGACTGAGACACTGAGGCGCCCCAAAATATGTTGAGTTTTAAGAGGGAAAGTCGCTCATTTTTTCCAGTCAATCAGACTATCTATCCAGAACCTCAACTCTCTTGGAACACAGTTGAGTGTGTAGGAAGAAGTGAAACAACAACAACAACAACAAAAAAACCCCAAGAGGCCAAAGTGGTTTCAGATAGTCTGAGTAGCAGGAAAGCTCTTTTCTTTCATAGAAAAGTCTCCTATTTTATCTGGTTTCCCAGCCCGGGACAGACAGCAAACACGGCAACCGATACGGTAAGATTTACATGCCAAATGAGCTCAGCAGCGTCAAGAACAGACCCTGGAACCCAAATGGCTGTTCCAATCCCAGCTTTGCTGCTTACTTCCTGGGTCACATATGTGCCTCAGTTTCTCCTTCCATAAAGTGGGGATGGCAGTTGAAGTGCCTGTCCCAGAGAGCTGTGCGAGGACGTGGAGAAGTGAATAAATGTAAAACACATTGAACAGCTCCTGGCACAGAGACAGCCTGACGGGAGTGATACAGTGCATTCTTCCCATACCAATGGAGGTAGCATGATGGCTGTTTTCTTTTTTCCAAAACGCCATTTTCTTTTTTAGGCTCTGGTGCCCATATGACATGGCCACATTGCACAGTCTTAAACTTTTTCTTCAGTGTCATTTTTTTTTTTTTTTTTTCTTAACTATGCCAAGAAGAGCTTTGAAATGTATACACGTTTAAAAGTTCATGCCAAGTTTGGGAAAATTTCTGTATGATAAGCTATGGTGCTTAACGGAGCCCTCACTGTGTGTCAGGCCCGGGCCTGAGTACTTCCTGCATTAGGTGAGCACAGAGCATTCCATACGAACCCAGAAACCTGGACGGCAAAAGTAGGCCTATGACTATTTCCTCGACTCTCCTTAGACTAACTGAGATACAGTATCATGTTGAATTTGTCCCTATAGCTCCAAAGGACAGGAAGTGCCAAGATCACTTATAGGTGATCAAAAAAGCCCTTAGAGAAGTCAGGTGCTGTTCAGAGTCCCGTAGTCAGAACGTGGTAAGGCCAGAATTCAAATACAAGTTTCCTCTATTTCCATATGCTTACCTTTAACCACTGGACTATATTCTCTGTCTCAGTCAGCTCAGGCTGACATAACAGAGTTTGGTAGACAGGGTGATATGAAGAACAGAAATGTATTTCTCACAGTTCTGGTGGGCTAAGAAGTCCAAGGTCAAGGTCAGACTATTTGGTCACTTATGAGGGCCCTCCTCTTGGTTTGCAGATAGTACCTTCTTGCTGTCTCCTCAAATAGGGAATAGGAGATGATCTCTCTGGTGTTTCTCCTCTAATGATGTTAATGACACTAATTCCATTTATGAGGGCTACACCCTGGAGACCTAACTACCTTGCCAATCCCTGCTTCCTAATAACATTGCATTGAGGATTAGAGCATCCATATTTGAATTTGCAGAGCACAACCATTCTACCTGTAGCCGTTCCCTTCACCTCTAGCTAAGAATCTCTGACATATTCACAACTTCAATAGCTGTTCACTAAAATAGCTGTTCACTTATAGAGTATCTTCCCTGAAGGGTTAAAAATCCACAAAGTTTAAGTTAAGGTGATTCCACTGTACAAAACATGATTTTTCTTGATTCATAAAAATTTTGGATCAGAATTCCACCAAATGGAAGTTCAAGAGGATTTTATATGACTCTAGGAAAACTTTGCTTGAGGGAAACTTGACTGACTTGAATCATCCAGTCACTTTGTCCACTCCTTGTTTTAGAAGGAACAGGAAAGATGGAAAGGTTCTTTGGGGCCCATTCCCAGGCAAGCGCTGTGCCACGTGTTCCTAGGTTTCCATGATGTCACCCACATGTTTGGGGAGTAGGAAACAGGGGTCACCTTCTCTGAGCTATATTCACTTATTTGTACATTCACATTCTCACTTATTCAACAAGTACTTTGAATTTGAGCTCCAATTTGCTGCCAAATGCTACAGTAGGCTCTGAAGATCAAGTGAACAAAAGCAAGCAATCAAGGGACTCTTTTCTCATTTTCTCATTCCATCAGTTACACAGTCAAGGAATGCTTTCTGAGATCTGAGACTCCTAAGCAGAGAATAGGCTAGTCTAGTGAGCATGGTGACCAACCCCATCCCGATGACCAGGGACCCAGGGAGACTTCCCAGGGCTTTCCTGACTCCCCTAAACTGGAAAAGTCCAGAGCAAATAGAGACTAGTACTAACTGGGATCAGGCTTGGAAATCCCATTCTCTGAGAGGGAACTAGATTGGAGTTAATTTCCTGTTTAGTTCATACTCATTAGACCCTTCTCTGAGCACTTTGGTGTCCTGGGAGTGCTGGACCAAAGAAAGAAGAAAGAAAGAAAGAAAGAAAGAGAAAAAGAAAGAAAGGAAGAAAGAAAGAGAAAAGAAAGTTCCAGGCTGTTGAATGGGTTGTTGTCCTGAAAGGCAGAGGTGGGAAGGGGGCCTGGTTTTATACTGACATCCCTGTAGGCCAGCACACCCACTGCCATGTTGGGTTCCAGGGCTGGCTGCTAGCATGGTTGCATGGCCATGCCCTCCCAGGTAAAGGGGCATCCTCCAAATTCACCCTGACCCTGTTGGATATAACTAGCTACAGGGATTGCAGTGGGTATGGGATGGGAAGGGCGCCAGAGCAAGGCTGCTGGGTTTGACATCTTTCTCCACCCTTTCCTAGCCATCATCATGGGCATGTTCATGAGCTTTCCTACAGCCTCAAAGATGAGGTTATTACTGTCCAGTAGTTGTACCTATTCACAGGGTGGAGCACAGTGTGTCACGTAATCTTAGCATATTAGAACATTCTGGCACCCAAAAAGTGGCTGGGTGCAGTGGAAACAAGAACTAACAGAGATTAAGAAATAGAGACTGTCCTACTAAGCACTATCGTGAGCAACAATGGTGAGCTGGAAAGGGCCGGGCTTCTCTTCCCATCGGGAGGCAGGGGTGAAGTTGTTTTCATGTTGCCTCAGCGTTTGGCTGTGTGGCTTGTTTGTTGGGCCTCTAGGACATCAGCCAGTGTGGCGCAAGCAGAAACTTGGTGATGCCGGCCCAGAGGCTGCCCCAAACTGCCACATGGTGAGGGCCAGGATGGGCCACCCTGGAGAAAGGCCGGGCTGTCTAGCCGACACAGCCCTTAGCCTGCTGCCGGTGATGGGGAGGTCAGGGCCACCTCAGGTGAGTCCAATCAAAGTGCCCAGAAAACCATGCAGTTGTAAGGCATCATCAACTCTTTTTTAACCACTCTGTTTGGACGTGGCTTGTTCTGCTCCTATTCCAGGTTTGGATTTTAAGCCTCATAAAGAACACAGGGAGGCGGCTGTCATTAGCTCCATTTTGCAGACCAGGAAGTAGTCTCGAAGCTCATGCGCCTTGTCTCAGAGGTCACACCTCGGCAGTGGCTCTTTCTCACCAGGGCTGACTGACTCTGACTAGGATTTTATGTTGTCTTCCATGTTCTTTAGAACATTATAATGTCTTTCCTTCAAAAGTGTCTCTTGCACCTCAAATTTCCTGTTGCAATACTGGTCAAAACCATGTTTTTTTTTTTATTGTTGTTTTTGTTTTTTTAAAAGATTTTATTATTTATTTGTTTGAGAGAGAGTATGAACAGTAGGAAGAGGCAGAGGGAAAAGGAGAGGGACAAACAGGCTCCCCACTGAGCGGGGAGTCTGACAAGGGCCTCAGTCCTAGGGCCTTGGGATTATGGCCTGAGCTGAAGGCAGCCACTGGACAGACTGAGCCACCCAGGTGCCTCCTCTCTTTTTATTTATTTATTTGTTTGTTTGTTTATTTAATCTGAGAGTAACAAAGCAATTTAAAGATAATTTTTTTTTAGTAGTCATCTGGTTAAGATCAGGAGAAGCAAGTATTTCTTCACAGAAGTCAATAGGATGTTTAAAAAAAAAAAAAAAATGACTGCAGAAGGCAATGGTTGTCCTGGCTTAGGATGTGGAACATGTCCATGAAAATGGGCTCCCTTAGTGAGCTGGCTTTGCACCAACGAGTAGCTGGCAAACCTTTGTGTCAAAACCCAGATATGGTCTCTGTCATAACTAGCCAACTACGTGTTTGTAGCCATAGACAATCCATGAGTGAACTCGCATGGCTGTATTCCAATAAAACTTTATTTACAAAAATAAGCAGTGAGCTGGAGTTGGCCTCCAGCCCTAGTTTTTAGAACCCTGCTTTTGAGAATTTAACACTGCAGAGATGCCCTTGACCGTGGAGTTTTTCATCTACTCTCCTCCACATCAGGGGATTTGCATTATTTTTCCTCTTGCCCTCTGCCTCCCATTAGTTTCTCTTGTTTTTCTTCCGGCCCTCTCTGCTCTTGCCATGAATATTCTGGGCATTACTTTACCTCTTGTGACCCTCAAGGCTAAAGGGTGTGTTGACCCAGTATCACCGTAGCTGCTGTATGACTTTGATCAAATCTGTTACCATGTGTGCCAAAATATAAGGTAAAATCCCTCTTTTCTGCACATCAACACCAGATTATCACTCAGGGGGAAAAAAAAAAAAAGGCAATTGCCTTATATTTGACTCTTTGCTAGCCCTTCTTTTTCTACTGGGTGTTCTGTCAATCACTTTTTTTTTTTTCTTTAACAAAGTACCACTTGGGGAAAACTGTAGTGCCTAAAACCATTTCAATTAGTTCTGGCTTTTGATTCTTATAGAGGTAAGCCAAAGACTTTCTATTATTATCTTGTAAGCTTATGAACTTTCAAATCATACTTCCTAAAATCTAAGGTAAAGTTACTTCCATGGGGTAGATAAACAACTGTTCTACTATTCTGTGGCTTGAGATAATAGATTAAAAGTTCTGTATCTCAAACAAATCTGAAGTTAACAGAGGTGATGTGCAAAGCCATATTGATTTAGAAGATTCCAAAGTGGTTTGTATAATGATGGCAGAGTCCAGTGGTTTTGAATGTTTTTTTTTTAAATTTTTTCTATAAAGTGTGAGATTAAAAAACAGTAATAGTTCTAGTATGTTATTTTTTGTAAGACGTTTGTCATATCCAGGATTCTGATAATGACATCTATTGTATAATATTGTTATAAGAACTGAATGAGATAATGAAGACTGAGCAAGTGCCTGACACCCAGGAGGTGTTCATCATATTAACACCCATTCCCTTTCCCCCACCCCTTAATAATAAAAGGAAATACCTAGGGAAGAAATCAGTTTAGTGCAGTGTTTAATTTAAGGATCCGGTGTTCTATAGAACATGGTGTGGGAATCTACATGGTTAATTTTATGTGTTCCTATGGCTGGGCCATCGTGTCCAGCTATTTGGCCGAACATTATTCTGGATGTCTCTATGAAGGTGCTTTTTATGGATGATATTAGCTTTGAAATCAGTAAACTTTGAGTAAAGCACATGCTACATTATGATGGGTGGGCCTCAACAAATCAGTGGAAGGCCTAAATAGAACTCAGTTTGACTTCCTCTGAGGAACCCTGACAGTGAATTTCCTTTGGATTTGGATGATAACTCTCTTTTGGGTCTCTAGGCTGCCCGCCTTCTCAATCTCATGAGCCTATCCCTTAAAATTTCTCTCTCTCTATATGTCCTGTTGGTTCTGTTTCCCTGAACAATTGTGACTGATACATCTACTTTCCATGTAACATTTTAGGAAACAGACCAGGCCAAAGAGGATTAGGAGAAAATAGTGAAGAAGATGGGGGGAAAATTAAACTTTGGTTAAAGAAATGATTTCTCTGTGTCAAACAGTCCTCGTGATATTTTGTATTCCTTTTAAAATAATGAAATTGTATTTGGCTACTGCCAAGTGCACCCGCATCCTCTCTGTTGGGATGGCTCATTGTCTTACTGATAATTAGGCAAATGGGATGAAAAGACAATTGTCATTCTCTCTGAACTTGATCTCACCACAGGAATTGTGTGTGCGTGCATGTGTGTGTGCGTGCGTGTATGTGTGTGTGTGTGTGTGTGTGTGTGTGAAAGAGAGAGAGAAAGGGAGAGGGAGAGATATTATTTTAATAAACACAGAAGGGTAGTACAGAGCAGGAGGAGGAGGAAAACGAAGGAAAGTTTTAAGTTTCATATTTCAGCTTGAAAACCATTGTGGGAAGTATCAGTGTCCTTCAAAGGAAAAAGGATACACACTTGAAAGGGGGCAGGATATGAACAAGAGAGGGTGTAAGGGGGTGCTGAGTGGAGAAGGAAGCTCGCCATATGCAGGGTCCTGAGGGAAGCGTGGATAAACAAAGTGGAGGCAGGCTCACTTCCGGAAGTCGGGGGGGACCCGGGGAAGGCAGCTGGGGAAGAGGAACACAAAGACCCCTCCTGAGGCACTGAGGGAGGCAGGCGACTTCCCACAGATGCCCCCAAATGTTTATGAGCCACATGTGGAAAGAAAGATAAGCTCTGAAAGCTCTTTAGAGTCAAATCCACAGAGGTCACACGTTTTGAGGGCAGCTTGGGGGAGAGGCACAAATAAAGATGTGAAGGATTTGGATCCGGAGAAAAAGGCACGTGGAGTTTGAACGAGACTTACCAGGCGACAGGGAGAGCGATATCGACAGTGCTAGAAAGCCGTTCCTCGGAACGTTTACAAATAGGACCAACTCTTCAAAAATACTTTGTATGAGGGACGTGTCAGAGACTGTTAGCTAGGAGCCAAAGGGAAAATAATGCTTAACTGAAAGGGTAAGACAGTGACCACAGGGCGTGAGGAGTTTAGAGGCATTTTAAGCTAGCTTGGCTCAAGTTGAGAAGTAATTAACCTGCGTTATATATTATTTGTTAATGTGTCCACATTAACTGTTAAAATATAAACAATGAAGGCAATTATTAAATGTGGAAGTGGTCGAACTCCGCAAGAGAATAATGGGTTTTGTGTATATTTCAAAGACTGCTGATGTATTTAAGTGAAATTATATACCATCTTGGGAAAAACTAAATATACATATAATAAAAAAAAAATAAGTGGATGGCAATCTTCCCAAATTCTACCTCTAAATGTACCATATCCTTATGATCTTAAAGTCTTGATTTTACCATGTACAAGAAAGGCAGAACAATTGGGGAGCAGGCATGGATATCAAGAGGCTAAAACCTGTCACAAGGGTGAGTTAACATTGGAAGAAAAAAATCTTTTCTTGTGCTTACTGATATTTAAAATTTTCAAATCTCAAAGTTGCACTGACATTTTATTTTTGAAGGAGCAGAGGTGAATTTAGTCTAACATTGCTGGTTGTAATATGGCTTTTCCCCCATCTACGTAAGCACACCACCACCCCGAGAGGGAGAGAAAGAGAGAGAGAGAGAGAGAGAGAGAGAGAGAGAGAGAAGGAGGGAGGGAGAGAGAAAAAAAGGAAGGAAGGAAGGAAGGAAAAGGAGGGAGAAAAACCTCTCATTTGGGTGCATCTTTTTATGCTAAAGCATCTGAATGAACATGATATGGGCATAATCTACTCTGGTAGGTGAGCAGCCGCACGCACAAACCGTCCCTGGAGACCTTCTCTCCTTCTCAGGGATGCCTGTAATATGTGTTTGCTTCAGGGCTGGTAAGGAGAGTCTCTTCCTGCCTTGTGGAGACTTTGCTAGGCTGTTACCCCTGGCATATATTGTGCTGTGATTTTAATTAAAGCATTTGAATGCTGGCAGGTCAGTATTGTTAGCAGGGATGTCTGATTAATTGCTTACTTCTTTGTCACACTATAAATGGGATGTTGTGAGGGTACATGTTAGAATCCAAACAATTCCCCCTAGAGTGGATGAGTAAATGGACGTGGGGGCAATCAGTCCCTTTCATTTGGAGTGTGAGATAGGAGAAAAGCCAGAATTGCACCAGTCACCCGGTGATCCCACTTAAGGATGCTAGTGTTAAAAGTGCTTCCTGATTCCGGATGGCGGGCCGGGGCGACCCCTTTCTGTGTGACACCACCGGCCCAAGGTAAAGGGAGGATTCGGCCAGTAAAGCACTCTGCTCTCCGTCAGCCAAATTAATAAATGTGCAAATTAAAAAGGATGTCAGGGCACTAAAGAAACATCTGCTAAGCAAAGTAAAAAAGTAATGATGATGATGATAAATAGGGAGAGACAAAAGGGATTTCGGCTTCAGGCGAATTTCCATCCAGCTGCACCCTACTGTAAGGAGCAATCAGTTACCCATGAGGGTCTTGCACTGGCAAGACAGTTAGAACATTATCTTTGAACATCCAGGTGACAGACTTTTAGACTGTTGACCCTTTAATATATTACCAGACACTGGCAACTGTCCCACTGCAGGATTTCTCAACTCGGCTTCGCTGACATTTTTGGCCAGACGACTCTTTGGCGTACGAGCTGTTCTGGGCATTGCGGGATCCTTAGCAGTGCCCCCTGCCCTCCACCCACTAGGATACCTGCATCTGCCCTCTTTTTTCCCTGTCAGTCTTCAGACATTGCCAGGTGTCCCATGGGGGGCAAGGGTGACCCTGCTGCAGGACCACAGCCCCCGTTCAACTTGCTAGAACACAGTACCCTTGGCCAGAGCACGCACTGGTGGACAAACAGTATGTCTGGTAGCACAGTGATAGAAATGACCATTAAGGATTTACTTGTAATATTTCGGCACTGTAACAACCAGGGTTGGCTTGCATCTCGTTATCCATGTATTCCATAAAATAGTTGCCAATGATGAGCCCTCTTAGGCAATTCAAAATATTCACATTTTAGGAATTCGGGGTCCTGCGCACCCTTGCACAAAATTTCAATTCACCGTGTTTTTGCCTTGCTCCTTTTGGCGGGAAATTTGGAGGAGTGATGTCTTCCTCGGCAAGGCAGTGAACAGTTTTGGTTCACATGAAGCAATCCATTCATGATTCTTTTCCCAACTTAAAAGGATGAAAAGAATCTCATGGCCAAACACTTAGAGCATCCTAAAATCTTCCCCCTGAACTTCCTGTTTGGAAACAACACGGCAATTACTAATTGTAATTATGTCCCGAATCTCTACGACCAGCTGTCTGTGCTTTTTGTTGTTGTTTATGAAGCAGGTGAAGTCAGTACTAATTTTTAGAATTTACATGAGTCACCTGGGAAAACTGAGGGCTGATTATTCACCATGACGGTTTACTTTACCTCTGTATCCATTTTTAGAAAATGACTTTCTCTGTATCACATTGTTTATAATGGCACAACTTATAACTGATATTTAATGATACGATTATCACTTTATGAAAATCTAAGGGAGCCAAATGCTGTAATGGAGAAATGTTGGGGATATTACATGTTGGCTCTGTTGCCAAAGCAAGGTCTTGGCCATTATTTCTGTAAATAAGGGCTAAGTCTATACCCAAGTCCATCTAACACAACCCAATCCATGTAACAAAATATAAGAAACTTTTAACAATATACTGTTAGTACACTAAAGGAGTCTTTCCTTTTCGTATAGCTTCCTGTATCGTTTATTTAAATATCCTTCATAAAGTAGAGTATTAATATGTGAAAGCCCACAATGAATGGATACAACAGGTCCTCCTAGTGGACCCCACAATCCTGTACACACCCAGACGCACACATGCAATCCTGATTTCCAACAGAAATCACGTTTTAGAAGTTGCAGATGAGACCTTAAAACTAATCAAAATCTCCCTCAAATCAAAGACTTCCTTCTGCAAATACAGTGTAGGATTTCTCCATACTAAATGGTTGGAAAAACATATTATATTTCCTCTATGGTAAATATGTTATTTAGCATATCCACTATGATAGGCTTCATTTGAAACTCGATATAACCCGTCTTTGTATCGTTCTTTCCTCCTCCTTGGCTTTGGGGTGTATCTCTCAAGACTTTCTCACTTAACTGAACCACCTCAGGTTTATTTTATAATCTGATAGAAAAAACAGCAGATGAAAAGACGTGTCAAAGTCCATAATATTTACAGGCTAACCTCTTGCTTCAGACCAATTCAGCAGTCTATGGAAATTTGCACAAGATTTGACTAAGCAGCCAAACTTCAGGATACTTGCCCAAATGCAATCTTGCAATCTTTTTTAATTCATCCAGCCTTAACAAAAACCAGACAGTTTCTCCATCTTGGATTACAGGGTAGCGAAGGATGCCAATGTATTTATTAGTACGATTCTGAATACCCTTTGTATAGTATGGGGATACTAAAATTATCCTCAACTTTTTTTTTCAATGTACTGTGCATAGCTACATTGAATATTCATTTGTGCATATAAATGTACATTCGGTTACAAGATCACAAAAATTTGGGAGAATTACAATTCAAAGCAACTGCTGAGGGAATCAAAGAGTCATGGGATTTCAAAGCACCTTGGAAGATCATCTAGAAAATCTCCCCTCCCATTTCAAAGGAAAAAACTGTCTGCTTTTTTTGGAGAGATTCTCTATAGAGGAAGACCCACTGACCTCTCGCCTGTCTCCGTGACACTGGATGAGATGGTATTGTTGTGATCTAGAAACTTCCCTGGGACAACTGTCTCCTTGGAAAGAGGCAAGAAATCCCAGGTCTTGCACAGCTACTGTTGAATGTTACTTTTGGTAACATAGCCGCACAAAGAGCATTTACGTGGATTGGTTATGGGCCACTGCTGGCCAACCAGAGAGCTGGGCCTTGTAGAAAGCTGAGAAAGAGCTGTATAGATATGGGTCAATGACCATATGACCTTCCATTGTGCGGACTGGCCAAGAAAACCATTTTTGTCTATTGTAATTAAACGATGATAGGAGGTTGAAAGAAGAGTATATTGTTCAATAAATGGATCCCAAGGTCAGATAAATGCCTTAAAAGAGCGGGGTACATACCATCCGTGATGTCTAATTTAATCAACTGAATGTTCTCGCAGACACAGGATGTTATAGGAACAGGAAGTACATAGTTCTCAACTAAGCAAAAGTGGGGGGCAGGGAAAGCACAAGGTCAGCAGAACTGGGACCAGTGAAGGTACATATTGGGAGACTGGGAGAAGACTATGCCTAGAGAAGGATCATGGGTATTTTAGGGCATACGAAAAATAACTCTTCAGTGGAGTTTGTGCTCACACTTTTGGTATGAGTGGTGGCTGTTTAGTGTTCCCATTGGACTTTGAGCAAGTTTTTTCATCACTCAGCTTCTACCTCTATGCACTGGACCATGGGAGACCACTGGTCCTTTCCTGTCCTTAGTACCTTCCTTCCTTTCACCCAGCATGCGACACTGACTACAGCTACACCATCATTAAAAATGCTTATGGTCTCCTCATAAAGATCCAGCCATGGAATGGGTCCCCTGTCAAACTATCAGTGAAAATTTGGACTGCAAGTGGTGAACACTACCTAATTTTTAAAAATTCATAGGCAGGGATCTATGATAACCCCCATCTTCATGCACTGTGCTTGGGTAATGTTGATTTATTAGTACAGTAGAATCCCACTAATTAGCACTAATGACAGGGGGACCCATTGTGGATTATAGAATTTTGCAAATTAGTGAGTACATGAATAAACAAGAAAAATCAGGAGTCCTGCACTGCAAAATGTCCTTTCCCACTTATTTTGACAGGAATTTTATGTTGATTATTTATGATAATTCTTCATCATACATCTCTAATGTTCGAGTCTCTGAAAAAGGGCATTTGCAATTTTTAATGGGGTGATGCTTATACAGTACTTGGGTAAAAGGAGTACTGTACTGCCAAATGTTAGGATAATGGGTCCCTCATGAAATTGACTGGATAGAGAAAGGAAATTTACAAGTTTCAGGTGAGAAGGATGGGAGGCAGCTGGCCCTTTTAGGGGGATCACTAGAACTATGAGCTTGTGCTTGAGAACAATAACTAAATAGTAAATGGCTCTAAAAATAGCGCTCAGCCTATGTTTGTTTCTGAAGTACTTGGGTCATTAAATGTGTTAGGTTGGCCACTGTGAATGACCTGGTTTCTCAGGTGGCATCTAGCAATCATAAATGTACTTAATATGTAACAGAAGATTCACAAATAAATGATGTAGAAACTTCATTTGAAAATTTTCTCTGAAGAGTTTTTAAAAAATTTCTGGATTTGGATATTGATATTTCATTATGGGAAATATCTAGAAGACTGGGGACAGTGTCCAGAGTTGAGCAATATGTGAGTTAGTCTTGGGAATCATTGATCATTTAATCCTAAGGAATCATCCCTTTAATGACCGTGATTTAGGTACTGATATGATACTTGTGAATAAATACCAAACCCAAAGAAGAGATATTCAGCTAATTATAGAGATAAAAGCTTGTGAATGGAAGTAAAATTTCAGGCTCCATGAGCCCTGAGATAGATTTTAAAAGTAGATGGTACTAGGTTGCAAACTTTTTTGCATCTCTCTAATTAATTAATAGATGGTAAAAATTCTACTCAAGTCCAACTCTTGCTACACAAGGTTGCTCAAATGTTGCCTGACCATGGTCGACTCATGGTTCTTCCCCCAGGTTTGTTCACTGACATCTTGTCAGTTACAGTAACTTATGTGCCAGTTGAAGAAGAAAGAACTATTTCTTAATATTGTAAAATGAAGTTGGCACAAGCACCTTTCAGGGACTCAGTGAACCCTGAGAGTACAATAGAGACCCTTTGCCTCAGCTTCCTGTGAGGCCATATGCTAGCATTTTGAAATTTACCAGCCAGCAGCCTTGATTTCCCAGAGAAAGGAACAGCAAAAGAATGTCCCATAATAATCACAGTTGGGCATTACTAAAGGGTTGGGAATCAAGGCTGGGAGGCAGGACCCAGGGGACGGGAGGATCTGATAAATAATCTCTATCCTGTTTGTTGCTCTTTGAGCCTTGAGAATACATAATGCTTCCCACAAAACAGGGTGGGCAAGTTAGCATATGCAAATAGACTCATGAAAGTTTATTTTTAAATTACGCATTTGTGCTTGAAAGTAGAGGTTAGATAACTGTCAGTTTGATCTAAGTCCCAGTGAAAATACTAAATCCTTTTTTGGTTTTGGGTCTCACATTTTGAAGCGGTTGTCCTTACACAGAATTCCAAAATACAGGCTATGAAGACCCTTAAGATTTTCCACATTTCAAGATTTCCTGTTGCTTGGCATGCTTACATCCCTGATTCAAGAAAAGAAGGGCTTGGCTTCACTCCGTGGTCTACTTTGACTCTTAAGTGAAAATTTCTTTTGATGATGTGTATACCCCTATTCTAACTCCGTTTTCATGAGGGTGTTAGTTTGCCAAAATTGTTGCTTCTTTGATCTGTAAAAAAAAAAATCACTAAATGTGTCAAGATACAAAACTGAATTAATATGACACAGAAGGTTACTTTCATAGACATAACCTGAACATTATACTTGGACTTTTATTTTCTTTCTAAACACAGGAACAATACACACACACACACACACACACACACACACACACACCATCATACAAAAAAGCTAAAGAATATTAAAAAAAAATCTTCTATGTGTTTAAGATGTCTTGTCATAAATCACAGTGTTTAGTTAGCAAGAGGATATGACTTAAGCATTATTGGATCCTAAATACTAATCGGTCACTAGAAGAAAATGTAAATATTAGATGTCTTCAATTATTCTTCCAGCTGTTTTGCCTATCAAGTTTTAAACTATTTCTTTTGACTGTGTGTAGTGATTTAAAGGAAATGTGACCCTGAGCCCCCATCCATTTATATTGAACTCAACAAAGCATCTCCAATGAATTCCACTGGACGCTCTGTACCTGTGTAACATGCGTTTCCCCTAGAAATTATAAATTTAGGAAGAATAAATGGAATTGAAGCCCGAAGGGTGTTAGTCAGATCCTGTGCTATGTGAATGTCGGGTAGCATCAGAAGGAAGCAGAATTAATTTTTCATCCTTAATGTATGTGTTGCTCACGCCAAGTGCATTTTCCTAGCAGGCTGTTGACTCTCAGTGAATCACTTTATAAGCACGCCATTGCCAAAGAGAAACATTGCCTCAAAATCCGTTGACATCTTCAAATAAAGCATTGAATTTTACTCGTGAGTACTAATGCCATATGCCCAGTAAAAGAAATGCCACGTTTTCATCCCTCAGGCGTTTTTGAAGGAGATTACCTCAGGGCCGAAGCTTCTGTTTTATGGGAGGGGAAGATTATGCTCACCATGACTTCAACTGGAGCCACAGTTTTTCACACCCCAAAAGGAGCCAAGGTTGCCAAAACACATCCTATCATCTGAAGTGGGGAGCAGAAAACAACAGGAGAATTTACGTATGTGGTACATGCATCACACACACACACACACACACACACACACACACACACACACACGGCAGGCAGCATCAGTATGGGGAGTTTTTGCAACTCTCACGTGGGGGGCACTGGCCAGAGGGCACGCTGCCATGGGGAGGCTGGGAATTCCACCTCTCTGGGCTTAGCCACCTACTCAGAGCCCCCTTCCCTGGCATTTCACACTGGATGCCCAAGGTTGAGAAACTGTATTTCTGGGTAATGTTCTAGCTTTCAAAATAGCTGGGTTCCATCTTTTCAGGTTTGCCTCTCTGTATTAACACCAAAAAGGCACCATGATTCTGAAGAATTCTTGGCCTTCTGAAACCCACTGTTGGGACACTCAGTCCTCACCGCACTGGGGAGCTGAAACCATTCAATAAAAATGGGTTCGGCTTAGTTCCAACTTCAAGTTCTCGGAGTGGAGTGATGGGAGAAAGTATCACGAAATGCCTGGGTCTTTGCAGGCGCACAGAGACGGAAAGAAGCTGTGATCTGATTGGTTTTTGTCTTGCAGTTTGCTGATAAGTGAAGACAAGGGTCTGGCTGTGAAGTCAAGGGGCTGTTGGGAGGAACCGAGGTTGTTGGTTGATCTATTCACCTCCTCATATTTCCCTTCACTTGTGGCACAAAGCCTTCGTTGCATTTCCTCAGGCACCTCTCCGGTTTCAACTCTTCTCCAGGTCTTGACGGGAGCTCCCGCATATTGACTTTCGGGGCCCATAAAAGAGAATGAGAGCTTCTCTGTGAGCAAGGCAGTTTGCAACGATCTTAGCTTATGGTTTTCCATCAACTATTTTCAGAAGAAAAGGAAGTAAGGAGAAGGAAGACCATTTAAACCCCATGGCTTCTTTCCTGGCTATTTTGAAGAAAAAGCACAGAAAGGAATAGACACTTTCTTCTACACTTTGTTTTAGAGGCTCTTTCCCTCCACGAGTTGACATAGACCTTCCCCGATAGTAGTAATAACTAAATATAGGGTCAAATACAAATCCCTGACATTTAAATTTGTATGTATGAAAGCCAGGTGTATTCAGTTGGTCATTTGCTGAGACACAAACAAGCTGAAACTCCCAAGAAAGAAAGTCAGTGTCAAAGTGTAGCATTGTCATATGTTTATAAGAAGAATACATAAGCAGAAACGTTCTGTAATTTATACACATGAATAGATGGCTTTGTTTAAAGAATATGTTCTCAAATTTCTGTAAATTGGATTATATTTAAAATGCACTCCAGGGTTTTAAAGTGATTCTATACTGCAGACATTTTTAGATTAGAATCTCACTGTTGAGTGAATAGTCGCTGGCTTATCTTCCTCTCTATCTGAATTTTCACACATTATGGTTTGAAAGCAGAGTCCACCTGTCCTGAACAATCCCAGTTTCTCTGGTGCTCAAGCCCCAGAGAAGTCTGATGCTGAGAAGTACCTGGTCTGTTTCTTTGCCTTCAGAGAAGCCTGGGTTAATATTTCTCAACTTTCTTCTTCTACATCTTTGGGGGTTCCCTGCATTGACGCTCAGAGATGTTCATCTACTTCTAACTATCTGCAGAGTATTTAAGCTGTTTTAGTTCTGTGTTGTCTTTCTTGTGCCATTTAGTCCTGATCCTCTGATTCAAATTTTCTGTAAGGACTAAGATTTTACTTCATCCCTACTTCAGAGTCAGTGGTCAGTAAGACATTAAATTATTATATTATCATTGGTTATCAGCTCTCCCCCCATAGTTTTTTGTTTGAGAGAGGACAATTGATATTATTTCATGTTTTCTCTTTAATTCCCTTTACAAATATATATATTTTTTCTGCTTCTAAAAATGTAGTTTTTTAATTTAGAATCTGCCAGACTTGAAGGCAAAATTTATTCCAAAAGAAGAAATATTGTCAGGAGCTCAGTCAGATCACCCAGATCTGCTCCCTACCCCTCCCCTTTCAGTTTTTACCTAGCAGGTTTCCGTGCTTTGTATGCACCAAAGAGGTTGAGCAAATCCAATAGAGCCTGGGCCCACAGCTGCAGGGCAGGTCCTAGGGCTCAAGATGGGGTTTCACACCATAGACAACTGGAAAGTGCTCTGTCCTCAGAAAGTTCCTCTCAAGAGAACCCTTTTTGTCCCCCATGAAATATTTTCTCCCTTCATTTCTTTCTTTCTTTCTTTTATTAATATATAAGGTATTATTTGTTTCAGGAGTACAGGTCTGTGATTCATTAGTCTTACACAATTCACAGCACCCACCACAACACAAACCCTCCCCCATGTCCATGTCCCAGCTGCCCCATCCCCTCCACACCCCTCCCCTGCAGCAGCCCTCAGTTTGTTTCCTGAGATTAAGAGTCTCATGGTTTGTCTCCCTCTCTGGTTTTATCTTGTTTCATTTTTCCCTGCCTTCTGCTACGATCCTCTGCCTTGTTTCTCAAATTCCTCCTATCAGTGAGATCATATTGATGAGGGAGCAGGAGGCTGGCTGAGAACGGAGCAGGGGCTGGCGCCTTGCACCCCCTCTCCACCCACTCCCCTTGGTAATATGTGTGACATTCCACAGGCACCCCTGACTGCCCTACAAGAAGAGCAAATGGTTATCTTGCAGAGATCACAGTCCTGCAAGGCAGGAGTCTCTCTTGGATAAACCACCTTTTTGCACCAGAGACGTCTTAAGAATTCTTTCTTTAGCCGTCGGCTCCGAACCTCACCCCACTGAACCCCACCTAGGTTCAGGAACTTCATCAATATGATGCTTGTCTTTCTCTGGTTGACTTATTTCACTTAGTATAATATCCTCTAGTTCCATCCATGTCGTTGCAGAGGGCAAGATCTTGTGTTTTTTGATGGCCCCCATGCGATATTTTCATCCAGTGAGAGGCTATCTCGACTTTCTTTCCCCACTCGGCTGCTGGAAAAGTGAGTAAAACACGGATTTTCTGAGCTTTTCTGATATTGTCCAGGTGACTAGCACACAACACCACACGGACTGATTGATGGCTTCCCTGAGCTGGCCCACAGCAGGGAAGTGGCAGGGGCTTCTCTGCAAGGCCTTGTGGGTTTGCCCACATCCAGGTCCTGGCCACGTCCTCCCTGGATCTCCACGCAGCAGGTGGCCAGACTCGTAAGTACGGACCCATGAATCCGAGAGGCCATGCAGCTCTGGGGGCCCTTTGCTTTCTGTGGTCCCCACTCTGAAGTGGCCACGAGTCACTAGTAGAGAGAGTCAAGACCCCGTAGCTTTCCCTAAGTCTAGTTCAGAGAACAGACTTCAATACCTTTTTTCTCCCCTCCCTTCTTTCCTAATTTAAATACAACCTCAGGTAAACAGGTATTAAAACAGGCCTGGGCATCCAAAGGTGGGCAAAAATTCAGGTGGCCCTAGACTTGGTCCAAGAGTAGGACTGCTGTTACCCTTATTTTAAGGGGAGTAGAGAGAGGACAGAGCAGAAGAGGAGCTTGCCAGGGATCACAGGCTTTACAGGACACACCGGGGATATTTTTCTGCACTTGCCCTGGAGAAACAACACATTCAGATTCCTCCACATGTGTTTCCCTCATCTGACATTGAACCGGGAACCCTGGCTATCATCCAGTGAGAGGCTATCTCGATTTTCTTTCCCCAATCGGCTGCTATCACATCTGCCCCCCACCCCCCGTGCCTGTTATCTGTAGGGCACTGCGAAGGGCTGAGGGGACACACCACGAGGGACAATTCTTGCCTTCGAGGAACTTCAGTTAAATGAGAGAAAAAGATCCAAATAATGGGGATGCAGGGAAGGATCTGCTAAGTGACTAGAGAGTGGTATGCCCAGGAGCGATGAGAGCCCGTGAGGGGATGTGTCCCTGCCACAAATGTCTGGTAAGGTGGCCCTTGGGGAAAACCCTGAATGATGGGTGGGAGTTTGAGAGGAGGACCTGGGTGATGGCAATCCAGGCCGAGGGAAGAGTGTGGGGGAAAGGGAGGAGCCAGAAGGAGAGTCTTTTTCAACAAAAGAACCTGGTTTGACAACAGAATTGGTTTTACTCAGAGGAGCAGGCAACATACCTGGAAAAGTGGACTAAAGTTTGGTCCAAAAGAGCCTTCGGTGCCGGACTGAGACTGGAGATCTGAAATAAGACGAGAGAAGCGCAGGATGGGATTTTGAGGCAGAATCTGTGGGAGTTGGCGATGGTCTGGATGTGTGGAGTGGCAAGCATGGCTACTGGGGGACAGAAGAGTTCGTGCAGGCAGGGGTCAGTTTCTGGGTCTTTGGCATGGCTACTGGGGGACAGAAGAGTTCGTGCAGGCAGGGGTCAGTTTCTGGGTCTTTGGCATGGCTATGCACCTTGCAGCTGTCTGTGGGGACAGAGCAGGTGGGTAGGGTAGCAGCAGGTGCAGTGGGGGTAGGGGTCCCCAAAGATGGACTGCAGCTGTGAGAACTGGGTGGGGGCCCTGGATTCGGAGATTGGAAGTGTGAGTGAGAGTCTGTATTGGAGGATTCCAGATGAAGCCACTGTGGCATAAGAATTATTTTGAGCTAAAGGTATTTGTGAATAGGCTTTTCTTTCTCCTCTCCTCTCCTTCCCTCCTCCCCTTCCTTCCTTCTTTCTTTCCTTCCTCTCTTTTTCTCTTTTTTTCTTTCTTTTCTCCCTTTTTTCTTCTCCTTCTCCTACCTTTGTCTCTACCTCTTCCTCTCCTTCTCTTCTCCCCACTCCCTTCTTTCTCCTTCTTTTTTTGTGGAGGAAGTCCTTTATCTGCCTAAAAGCAGAATATCCCCAAAGAACTCAGTTGTCATAAATCCCCTCCCTGGACATTGAAAACCAGGAAGGACTTATCCCCAGTAGGAGATATTGGCACCCGAACTAAACATATTATCACAAGATGATCATATCCACCATCTCTTCTCGTAAGAGCTTATTTATCTTTCTGAAAAGTCATCTATTTTCCCATAATGCTCTTTTCTCCTTCTTTCCCTATTAAGAAGCCACATATTTTCCTACCAGTATTCTTTAACCTCTCCCCCTCTCCTACGAAGATAGTATTTAAGTCCTTCATTCTAACCACCTCATTGAGTCATATTTTTCTGTGACCTCCCATGTATGTGTGTATAAAAATCTATCTTTTGTCTTGCTAAAGTGTCTCTTTCTTTTTTTTGGGGGGGGGGGTATTGGTTTAATTAGCAGGCCCCCATTCAGAAACCTAAGAGGGTAGAGGGGGAAGTTTCCTTCCTGACATTATTGGCAGCTGAGAAAAGAGAAGAGGGCTGAGGCCAGAACCTTTGAGGACACTCACAGAGAGTTGTCCAGAGGAGAAGAAAGGCAAAAACTTGAATGACTGAGAAGGAGGGGTCAGAGAAGGAGGAGAGGGCTCAGGAAGGTGTGGGAAAGGGAGCCTTTCAAGGTACAAGGGTAGGGACCAGCAGCTCATCTTGCAGAAGTTAGAGGGACTAACATTTTACTGTGTATTTACTGTTCACCACACTGTACCTAGCTTGTAAAACTCCAGGTCACTTAATAACAACTAGCTGGTGCCTAAAGAAGGCCTTATTCTTATTTTACAGGCTCAGAGAAGTTGCATGACTTTGCTAAGGTCATTGAGCTATGAGAGAAGGACCTAAGGTCAGATCCTGGGGTATTTGTCTTGTACACCCCTACCTTTTTGCTTTTGATGTGGTGGGGCATCTGTGTATCCAAACCAGGCTACAATTCTGAAAACTGCATTTAGCTTCTGAGCGGTCTTTTTGTCCTGAGCCAGAGATCAACAAACTCCAGCCTGGGGAACAAATCTGGCTCCGGACCTGTTTCTGAAAATAAAGTTTTATTGGCACATGATCACAACCACTCATTTATGTACTGTCTGTGACTGCTTTTGCCCTACAACAGCAGAGTTGAGTTGTGAAAGAGACATTCAAAGCTTACCACATTATTGCCCCCTTTACAGAAAAAGACCTCAATACAGACCCTTGCCTTCAATTGCAAGGTTGCATAAATAATATTACAGATTTTGAATTCTAACTTTGTCTAATATAAAATTCCCATTGTGCAATGAAAATAGACCTACAAAGAATCAGATATAATACCCATATCATTTCCATCTACCAGAGCATCATACCCGCTCCCCTAAACTGTACTTAATGGGCTGTTTTTTTTTTTTTTTTTTTGAGACTTGGAAGGAACAGAAGATGATGAATGACAATTTGGTGACACTAATGAAGCAGCACACACCAGCTCAGAAAAGAGTCAAATCCGGTAAAATCGTTGCATCCCTTAAGAACACAGGAAGGGTGGGTGGAAGGTGGGTGGGAAGATAGAAAAGATGAGGGGCCTCACTTTTCAAAGGCCACAAACAATCCCCCAGGACTGTGAATTCAGCATATAATGGGGCACTAGCCAATTTGTCCCCAGTCCATTAGCCAGGACCTCAGAGCCATGAGGAAGGACATATGTCTCTCTATTCTTCTGCTGTTTCTGGCAGTACCATGGACCCCTCAGAGGCGAGGGGCTTCCCCTGGGCTGGCAGCTTCCCTGGTGTTGGTGGCCCAGCAGGCTTTCTGAGGTGGCAGTCCTGCTGGGGCACATCTGTCCCTCTCAATATTCACACTGCTAATGTCTTACTCTGGTGACAAATGCAAATTGGGTTTCTTAGTCCAAACATGTCAGCCTCATTAGCAGGTGCATAGCGATTGGCACAAGGCGCTGGCTTCTCCATTTCTTCTATTTTTACCTTCACTCATCTAGGGTTCTCTTATCCTTCAGGATTGCAGACTGGAGGCTCTGGCTATGGGGAACAGGCAGAAAACACCCCCCCCTTAAAAAAGGGCTACAGTTACTAGATAGTGGTTTCCCATCATTATTCTCTGACCTCCACTGGTCAAAAATTAAGCAAAAGCAGACTAGAATATTCCATTGATCTTGAAGAAAACTCCTGGCACCCTCTGTGCCTCCAGGACAGAAAGGTATAGACAAATATAACTCTGGAGATGAGGACTAGAACAGGATGCAGTTTTAAATCCGTTTATATGTATACTTGTTTATATGTATACTTAAAAAATTTCTAGGGTGAAAAATTGGATCAACAGTATGATTGATTATTAAAACTTTACTGTTCCTTCCATGTGATTGGCTCTAAACTCTTCAGTAACTCTCTCTCTTAGATCAAAAGTTTCCATTTGTCAAATGATTCTGAGTTTCTTGAACTTTTGATAGTGACATTGTGCTAGCAACAGCTTGGAGATTCAGTTAAGGATAGTACTGTTTTCATTAACAAATGCTCCATATTCCTAGATTCTGGGAAGGTTTGAATCATCTTTGTTGCAATCGAAGTCCTTCTAAGGTCTTTTTTGATGCCAATATGGGTTTGTTTTATAAACGTCGGTTAGCTATAAAGGTTTTGGGTAACAAGAGCATTAAAGAAAGTATTATTTGAAAACGATACTGATTTCCACTTTGCATTTATTTTGCTCTCATTGTACAGTTTGTAATACCAAGGAAGTCATTTTTACTGTTGACAGCTCAGAGTGATAATTTTAAAGCCCGTTGAGGGGTACTCTCAATTCTCTGTTCTCTTCTCTGGAAATTTTGTCTGAGACATGGGAGATGCACCTTTTGGATTTGGGATCAGTACTTTTTCAGAGAAACTTCATCTTCAAGGAAAGAAAATTGCACATCTTCTCCCAGAATTTTGTTTTTCAGAAAGCAGAAACAACTAAACTTTCCAGAACGGCTACAATGTCACATTCCTGCTCTGCTTCAGTGTACACCACATAACCAAGAAGGGAAAAACAAAAACAAAAACAAAAACAAAACAAACTAATGTAACCATTGAACACATAATTTTCCTATAGTTTGTTTTATGCCTTATTTTCCTGCTATCAAATACTCGAGCAAAAATTAAGCAATTTGGTCAATTGTGTGGACGGCGTCGGACATCCGTGGCCACCGTCTGGATTCGCACACTTCTTTTTGCTCTCACGTTACAGACTTGGTGACGTGCAGTTCAGTGGCTGAATGCTAAGGGTTTCTTTGGAAAGATTTTTGAAAAGCATTCCTCACCTTTTAATTGGAGCACAAATGCAGCCTAGTTCTTGTTTAAATATTTTCTTCCTCAATGGCCATCTTTCCCCCTGAAATCAGGTCACTTGCTGTGTTGCCTTCTCTTTAAGGGAACCAAATTGCCCAAGGGAGGATTCACAGAGGCCCCATGCTGAGTGCCTGTCTCAGGAGGACAAAGCCAAAGGAGAGATGAGAGGGCTGTCTGGGCTGTCTGGGAATCCGTGCAAACGGGAGTGCCAGGCCATTGGCAGTTCAGAGCTCAAGCTCTTGTCAGTAGTCCAAGGGGCCACCTGGGCCACCTCTGCCACTCCTTAGGCTCTGGGGTTCCGCTTCCCCTCAGCACAGTGCCCACCACCACCTCATAACAGAAGCAGCCAGCTCGTCATCTTCTCCCTCCTTAAAGCCTTTAGTGTCTTAGGGTGACAACGCTGTGACAGGCATCCCTTCCTATCTGACGAGGACACCTGCAGGCTGCCTCAGTCCCTCTCCTTCTGTGCTGGGGGCTGATGGCCCTTGTCCCCACCGGGCTGTTGCTGAGCATTCCAGCTCCTGGGCACCTTTGTTGGTTTTTCTGCTCAAGGGTAAGAAGAAGGCCTTCAGTTCTTTGAAGTGCTAAGTGCCCTCATCTGCATCTCCCGGATCCCACAGCCACATCTAACAGTAGTCAAAACACAAACAGAAAGTGCCACCCAACTGAGAACATTCCAAGTGTGGCAGATAGGTTCCAGGCTTCCTGGGAAGGCGGCTGCTTCCTGCGGCTGCCCCCTTCCAGCTGGAGGTCAGCCCACAAGACAGGAATCCTGGCAGGTGGGGGAGTGCCCTGCTGCAGGGTTGGCACCGAAGGTGAAGTGGTGGCCTGGGGTACCGTCAGAGAGGGCATCTGTGCTCTGCTGACTGCTCCCTCATCCGGGAACAAAATGCCTCACACTGCGTTAAGGAAGGAGGAGAATGGGGAGGGCCTTGGGCAGGTGCATTCTGAGAACTGACGTCTTTTCTGTTCACATAGTCACCTAGCGAAAAGATTCTTAAAGATCCACATGGAAACCTCTGTGTTCACCTCTGAATGCCGCAGATTCCGTCATCTGGTTGAATGCAGCATTATTACCACCCCACGAATTTCTGCGCTGTCTCCAGAAAGCTCAGGCCAATATCCAACACCAAAGGGGAGCGCTGTACCAGTTTCATAGTGGTACAGAGATCAGTACCCTTTGTAAACCTTTACTTTTAAACCCTTATTTTTATCTTATGCAATGTTCTTGGATGCTGTTCTCAGGCATGTATGGGAGCGGAATATTTGGTGCATTAGCACAGGGAATTAGGTCGCTGGAAAGATCATGAGCGTCAAAGTATTTCATTCAGAATAAAGCTCTATTTGGAATAAAGCAGGTATTTCAAGATCTGAGAGCCGCAGTTGGATTTTTGATACCGATATTGGAAACAACCTGTCATTTGGAGTTAGTGTGGGGTCTGTACAGTGGTGGCAGGCTTCAGTGACTTCAGGGAGGGAACCAAGTCAGAGGGTCGCAGGGTACAAAGTCATAGGGACCAGGGGCGATGGGTGGCCTGTGGACTGTAGCCTACTGATGGCGGTTAGATTCGATTTAACACATCGCGGTACTGAGCTGAATGTTCTGCAGGCTGTTTGCCTGGTCATCTGATCCACTGATTATACACCGAGGCACCAAGACCAGGGTCACCCTGTAACATATCCAGGATCCCCCCAGATCATCAATCAGAGAACCACTGGGATCTGAGGCTGCTGATTCCAGCCCAGGGCTCTTACTACCACCACTTCAAGCTCCAACAGGTAAATACCACTGAAAGTTTTGTGTCTCCTCCTTACTTTCCTCTTTTCCCAAACTGTGCGTTACCCGCGCCTTGCTCTCTCATGTGTAAAATGGATATGACATCTTCTACCTGTAAGGTTGGCGCAAGGATTAGGTGAGATACTATATATTTAAAAACCCTGAAATAATTGGAATATGGGAGAGAGTCAGCTTTCCTTCTGTCCCTCCTCTTTGCTTTTTCTTCCTTCTTCCTGTTTTCTCCTTCCTCTCTTCCCATTCTTTTTCTCTCCCCTCCCCTCTCTTTTCTCTTTCTTTTTTTTTTTTTTTTTTAAGATTTATTTATTTATTTGACAGAGAAATCACAAGTAGGCAGAAGTAGGCAGAGAGGCAGGCAGAGAGAGAGGGAGAAGCAGGCTCCCTGCTGAGCAGAGAGTCCGACGTGGGGCTTGATCCCAGGACCCTGAGATCATGACCTGAGCTGAAGCCAGAGGCTTAACCCACTGAGCCACCCAGGTGTGCCCTCTTTTCTCTTTCTTATTTGATTTTGTACTCTGGAGACAGGAGCACAGTGCTTTCTGTGTAGCAAGTAGTTCTTGAGTTTAGAGCCCAAGGACCAGGGCAAAGTGTGCTGATGGTGAGCAGAGGGGACAGGCAGCTATGACACACTGCAGGATAAGAGATACACACGTCATCTTGGCATTGACTTGCTTCTCTTCAGGATAGCAGCGCTCAGTCTGAGCTACCAATGGTCTTTCTGGCAATGGTAATGGCTTATCCTAAATGCACTTGCAACAAGGCTGGCAGGGTCTTTGGAACAGTCTGCCGATTCTGAGCAAAGCTAATTAAAGCATTTGTGAACTTAAGATTCAGCCTTGGCCTTGTTAGCACTGTACTCCATGCTACTGACTTTTTTCTCATTTATGATTCTAGGGCTTGGTGTTTGACATGGGAATAAAAACAAGCAGAAGATTGTAGCCTGCTGCTGCAGGAGGCTGGGGCTCCTCTCCCACTCTGCCTGGAGGGTTTGGGGATGCCAGGCCACCCGCCTCGGGGGGAGCCCCGTGGAATGGGGTAAGGGTGTTTCTGGGGCCCAGCGCTCCCCATACCATCTGAGAGTGTGTCCAGATGCATCTCCAGATGGCCCGTGACGAGCATCCTACCGCATCTGGTGCTTGTTTGTCTGACCCTAACCTCTCAGCTTTGTTCCTTTATAAGAAGATGGTCTTGGGAGCGCCGGGGAGCCATGGGTTTTGGGTGAGGCCCGGGTGCTGGAGGAGAAATCTCTCACCCGGCTTGGTGGCCCATTCTCCCTCCTTTCTGAAAAATTCCAGTTCCAGCGATACTTTCGCCAGACAACATGATGAAAATTGTAGGGAACTACTCAGAGTAATAATAATAAATGAAAAAAATACATTTATTTATAGAGTACTTATTATCTGTCTGCTTTCCAAACTTCAGTCATTCAATTCTCACACATTTTTGAGACAGTCGCTATGGTTTCATCATTCTCCTTTAGTCTGGGAACAGCAGCGCAGAGAGGTTAAGTATTGGCCACGGTCACATGTCTGCTGAGGGCGGAGTCCCAGTTTGAACCTGGGTCAGTTGGCTTCAGAACCTTCACCACGATGCTACACTGCCTTCACCAATTGTACAGAGAAATTGGAGTGTGAGCTTGGTGTGCCTTATGCGTGTCCTCTGCAAGTTTGAGCTCTCCTTACTACGAAGACCTTGCGTTTATGACATGCTACAGCGTTCTGCTTTTCCACCTCTGTTCCCCATGGCTCTGCTTCCTGTTCCTGCCTCTGATATCCTTCTCAACACAGGACATCGGTAGCCTTTATAAAAACAATCACAGCTCTCCCTGAGCTGAAATGCATTTCTCCAGTTCTTGGCAATTACCATCACCAGGCTCTGATCTCCTTATTTGAGGGAAGCTTGAAATATTATTCCTGAACTTGCCGATTAGAATAACTACATTTGAGCGTATATGTTGGCAATGATGCTTCTTATGTGTTAGTGTTTAGGTATATGTATTTTCTCCAGGAACCTCCAAAAGCCTACACCCTTCAGAAGATTTTGGCTCCGAGGTCCTATTAAGGGTAGTGCTCCTGCAGTGGATTTCATCCTGTTAGCATGGACTGGTGGCTAGACATGCATCTGATAGTGCGCCAGGTTCTAACCAATGGCATGGTCCCTCTGTCCCTGGGAGGTCACCATTGAGAGCTATCCACAGGTGGGTTTCCTAACTAGGAGCCCCTAGATTGAGTCAAACTTTGTTTTGGGTCTAACCTGGAGCTACTTGTGAGAAAGAATGAATCATTTACAGCTTTAGATTTGGAGGATTCACCCCTCTTTTTTGGTGAATTTTTAAAAATTGAGATATGATTGACATATAACATTGTATAAGTTAAGGTGTACGGTGAGTTGGTTCAATACATTTGTGTACTGCAATGAGATTACTACAGTAGTGTCAACTAACACCTTAATGACTTCACATGATTATTATTTCTTTTTCCTGCTGAGAACAGTCTAATTGCCATTTTGACATTTATAATATGCTGTTGTTGACTACAGTCACTGTGTTTTGCATTGGATTCCCTAGAACATATTCATCTAGTAGTTATAAATTTGTACCTTTGCATGTCTCCCCAGTCCTTGGTACTCATCATTGTACTCTCTGTTTTTGCAAGTTCAGTTTTATTAGATTCCACATCTAAGTGATTTGTCTTCCTTTGGCTTATCTCACTTAGCATAATGCCCTCAAGGTCTATCTATGTTGGTGCAAATGGCAGGATTTCCTTCTTTCTCACAGCTGAGTAAGCGTCAATGGTGTACATATTTCATACCTTCCTTATCCATTTATCGGTTGATGGACACTTAAATTCTGGATCCCAGCATCAAGACGGGTTTTAATCTGGCCTTACAACCACAACACCAAATCAACCTTCATGACTCCTATAATGTTCACTCCTCTCTGCCTAGTCTCCCTCCTCCTCCTCCTTCTTTTCCCGTGGCTATCAGCATCCCTACTCCGGCCCAGACTTACCCTTGAATTTTTCCCATCTTCAACTTTCAGCTTCTTCTCTTTTCTGCATAGTTAAAAAAGAAACCATAAGCAGATGAGAAATGACTTATTTCATTGCCTTTTCATAGCTAAAAGGTATGTGAATAATTTTATATTTATCTGCATTTACAAAAATGATGAAGATAGGGCAAGTCTCGGGGAATATTTTGGTAGTGGGAAAGAGATAGGTAAATAGGATCTGTAGAAATAGACATTTTTCAAATTTTAATAAGGGACTACATTTTCTATTCTTAAGTTCAAAGCTAACTAAGGAATAGATGTAGTAATATTTGCCAGATTTTACATTTATTAAAAGCCAGGATAGACAGGGATAATAGCATAACTCAATATTTATGATGCAGCAGTTTCTACATAAATATTAAAATGAGGCAGTTATCATCAGAACTATTTGTTGTTTATATTTGCTTTCAAATTTTAATGAACACAAATGCTACTTATGTGGTAAAGTTCAATACCTGAAAAAATAACTCATTTGTCCATTAATGAATCCAGTCATAGAACTGTCACGGGAAAAAGTCATCTTGAAACTAAATAATAATTTGGGAGGACATCAAAAGACTTTTGCTTCCAGGAAGATGGAGTAGATAGACTTTGCACTGTTCCTTCTGCTAAGTGAAGAGAAGGCTGGTGGGCTGGGGACCAGGGCAACTGAGAAACTATATGGCACTCAGTCTCCTGGGTTTTCTTTCTGTCTCTTGTATCCCAGGCTGGATATGGGACAGGCAAGCAAGCTGGAAACGCCAGTGGATGCAGTCCACGAAAGCCCTGAGAAAAGCCAAAGGACAAGGAAAGGGGCCCCCTGGCTTAGTGCAACAGAAATCTTTTGTACAAAGATACTCTCCTCCTGACAAACACCACAGAGAATCTGTGGCCCCGTCCTTCCTGTCATCTTTGTGAGGCCGTAGCAGGATGCTCAACCCCATCCTGGCTCTGGTTGATAAGACAAGACCAAGGAGAGCCAGCATTTTCATCCTCTGGGTGGTGATGAACACCCTCCCCTCACACACACTCCCTCCCCTGTGTGCTGATCCCTTCCTAATGTGCTGACAGTGGACACCACTTGCGGCACCTTGATTGCACCTGGCAATAAAGAGGTGCCCTTCCCTTGCTCTCTGGGTGGTATTAGGAAGCCTGGTGGGACACAGGAGTTGAGCCACCACTCAACAGATATAGGGCCATTCCTGCAGATTTCTTTGGTGTCCATGGAGAACGTGTGCAGAGAGGGCTTTTGTAATCAGAGATGTCTGTCCCTCCCAGCTAGGGAGGTGACAGCAGACGCCTGGTGGAAAGCCTGAACTTTCACCCTTCCCAGCAGTAAAAATAAGCCCCCCTTCCTCAGGTGGTAAGGGGGGACAAGGGAGAAACCTGGACTTCCACACCTGCCTACAGAAATGAGGTGGTTCTCCCCTTCACTCACCAGAGTGGTGTCAGAAAAGGCCTTTGAGATCATGAGATTTAAATAAAAAGAGTCTTATAATATCAAAAACTCCCAAGTTTCAATCTGAGATCACTTATTATAATAAATACCAGAAAGATTACAATCAGACAGAGAAAAGAGAATCAATATTTCCTAATACAGAGAGAACACAGATGTCAGAATTATTTGTCCAGAGTTTTAAAGCAGCCATCATAAAAATGCTTTGCTGAGGAATTACAAATATGCCTGAAGTAAATGAAAAATAGAAAATTTCAGCAAGGGGGGAAGGGAAGATATAAAGAAGAACCAAATGGATATTTTAGAATTGAAAAATACAATAACTTAAATAAAAATCCCAATGCGTAGAGCTAAATCCAACAGCAGATGGACGGAGGGAAGTTTATTGACCTTAAAAATAAATAAATAGATATTACTCAAGCTGAAAAACAGGAAGAAAACAGACTGTGAAAAAGAAAACCCACAAAATACAGAGTCTTGGAGACATGTGCAACCAAAATAAAATATTTAACATTTGTATTATTGGAGTTATGAAAAGGCTTTGATAAGTTAAATATACAGTAGAAACCAAAGCATCCACCAAAAAAGTGATATCACACAATACAGCTAAACTCACTCCAGATGAACCAAAATGGAATTCTCAAAAAAATGTTCAGGTAATCCATCAGAAGGCAGAAAAAGGAAATAGAGAAACAAAGACACAGAGAATAAATAGAAAGGAAAACATAAAATGTCAGTCTGAAGACTTAATCAGTAAATATGTCAAATGTATATGATCTAAATACACAAATTAAAAGAGAAATTGGCATTCTTATGAAAACATAACTCAACTGTATGCTTCTCATAGGAAACACATCAAATATAATAATAGATGAAAGGTGAATTAAAAGGATGGAAAAGATATGCCATGCAAACTTAAACTTAGAAACAAAAAAATATATGAATGTGTGAGTAGATATACTAATCACCAGATAAGTAGATTTCAGAGTAAGATGTCCATTAGCATGGTAAATTGTTTTCTGTCCTATCACTTTAAATCTGGAGGTGTTTTGGGGTCTAAAATGAATTTCTTGAAGACAGCATATCAATGGGTCTTTTTTTAAAAATCCATTCTGATACCTTGTGCCTATTCATTGGGGGCATTTAGCCCATTCACATTCAGGGTAACTATTGAAAGATATGAATTTAGTGCCATTGTATTGTCTATAAGGTGACTATTATGGTATGTTGTCTCTGCTCCTTTCTGGTCTGTTACTTTTAGGCTCTCTCTTTGCTTAGAGGACCCCTTTCAATATTTCCTGCAGGGCTGGTTTGGTGTTTGCAAATTCTTTTAGTTTGTGTTTGTCCTGGAAGCTTTTTATCTCTCCTTCTATTTTCAATACATAGTAGTCTTTTTTTTTTTAAAATTTTATTTATTTATCAGAGAGAGAGAGGGGAAGAGAGCGAGCACAGGCAGACAGAGAGGCAGGCAGAGGCAGAGGGAGAAGCAGGCTCCCTGCTGAGCAAGGAGCCCGATGTGGGACTCGATCCCAGGACGCTGGGATCATGACCTGAGCCGAAGGCAGCTGCTTAACCAACTGAGCCACCCAGGCATCCCAATACATAGTAGTCTTGGCTGCATTTTTTTCTCCTATAGTCCTCAGAATATATCATGTCAGTCCTTTCTGGCCTGCCAGGTCTCTGTGGATAGGTCTGCTGCCAGTCTAATATTTCTACCGTTGTATGTTACAGACCTCTTGTCCCTGGCAGCTTTCAGGATTTTCTCTTTGTCACTAAGACTTTAAGTTTTACTATTAGATGATGGGTTGTGGACCCATTTTTATTGATTTTAAGGGAGTTTCTCTGTGCCTCCTGGATTTTGATGCTTGTTCCCCTCACCAAATTAGGGAGGTTCTCTACTGTAATTTGCTCCAATATACCTTCTGCCCCCCACTTCTTCTGGGATCTCAATTATTCTAATATTGTTTAATCTTAGGGTATCACTTATGTCTTGAATTCTCCCCTTTGGTCCAATAGTTGTTTTTCTCTCTTTTTCTCAGCTTCTTTATTCTCTATCATTTGGTCTTCTCTATCACTAATTGTCTCTTCTTCCTCTTTTATCCTAGCAGTCTTCTATATCACTAATTCTCTCTTCTGACTCATTTATCCTAGGAGTAAGAGCCTCCATTTTTCATTGCCCTTCATTAATAGCTTTTTTGATTTCAAATTGGTTAGATTTTAGTTCTTTCATTTCTCCAGAAAGGGATTTTATTTCTCCAGAAAAGGATTCTCTAGTATCTTCCATGCTTTTTTTGAGTTCAGCTAGCACCTTGGTAATCATCATTCTGAACTCTGGTTCTGATGTATTACTAATGTCTGTATTGATTAGGTCCCTAGCCATCAGTACTGCCCCTTGTTCTTTTTTTTTTTTTTTTTTTTTTGAGGTGAGATTTTCTGCCTTCGCATTTTATCCAGATAGGAGTAGATGAATGAAAGAACAAAATACTAAAAGGGCAGGAATGACTCCAGAAAAATATACAATAACCAAATCAGAAGAAACCCAAAATGGGTGGGAGAAGAATGAAATGAAATGAAACGAAGCAAAACAAAATAAAATAAATATATATCTATATTTCTATATCTATATATCTATATCTATAAATATATACCTATCTTACTCTCTCTCTCTCTGTATATATATAGGACTGGTGAATAGAACAGAGCCACACACTTGATTTGGGTATATTTTTGGTCTGTTAGAAGAAACTGTTTCCCGAAATTTTAAAGAAAGAAAAGCTTATATGTATATACAAAATTGAAGGTAAACATGATGAAGGGATAGAATATGACTGTAAAGATGAAAATTAAAAAAGATTTTTTAAAAGGTATTGATAACATAAAATAGTTTAAAAATGTTAAAATAGAAAAGAGGAGAAATTAAAGAAAATAGAATAGGATAAAAAAAAATGTAAAAAATTAACTTGAAAAGACTAAAGAAGCATGGAAGAAAAGGCCATGAATTCTATGTTTTGTATTTACCTAGCATTGCTGTTTTGCAGTTCTCATTGATTCATGAACTTGGACTTGACTGGATATTCTTGCTGACATTCTGTGGGAGGGACTTGTTTCAGTGATTCTCAAATATCTTTGCCAGAGGCAGAATTGCACCATCCTTGCCAGGGGCCAGGTTAAGTAATCTGCTTGGGACATAGCTTTTGTTTCCTGAATGCTTTCCATAAAGCTCTGGAGGACAGGAATGAAAATGGAGGCCTCCTCCTAGTCTCCATCCTCATAGGAACTGAGAGCTTGGGGCTCCACTCCTCAGGGGGCCCTCAGAGAAAAGCAGTCAATCCCTCCCATCTCCCTGGTCTTTGGCCACATTCTGTGCTCACCCCAGCCTGTGACCGAGTGTCTCTATCTCTGGTGCACAACCTTGTTTGGAGTCTCCAAACCCAGCAGATTCTGGCTGTGTGCTCCTGTGCTTGCCCTCCCAGAGAAAGAGGACTTCCCAGAGGAAGGGGAGGTCTCCCTGGATCTGCTGCTTGTGGGGTCCCTGCCAGAAGAGGAATGGCTGGACTGTGCCTCAAATCATCGTTTAAGGTAACCCAGAGCTGAGTGCTCACTCCTTGGCTCTGCCTCTGCAGCTGGCTTCCCCACTCTGATATCAGAGTGTCTGCACTCAGAAAGACCCCTGGTCTTTCTGGGACTCCGCAGGTCCTGAGACCACACTGCCCCCATGAGGGCTCCACCCAGGCTTAGCCTCTGGAGTGACGTCCCTCAGTGGAGCAGACTTCGATAAACGTTCTGTTTTGTGCTCCACGGCTCCACTGCCTGCTGGGAGCCAGCACCCCCACCCCCCCGCCCATGGTCTATCTTCCTGTATGTTGCCTCAGACTCCCTTCTCCACACATCCAACCTTCTGGAAAGTGGTTGATTTTTTTGTTCCTGGAATTGCTGTTCTTATTCTCTTCTGTGTCCTGTGGAGTTCATAGGTGTTCACAGTGGTTTGATAACTATCTAGCTGAACTCCTGGGACCTGGTGATATTTGTCTTCTACTCCTCTGCCATCTTGCTCCTCCCCTCTTGGCAATATATTTTTATTTTTATTTTTTTAAATTTCTTTTCAGCATAACAGTATTCATTATTTTTTACACCACACCCAGTGCTCCATGCAATACGTGCCCTCCCTAATACCCACCACCCTGTTCCCCCAACCACCCACACCCCGCCCCTTCAAGACCCTCAGGTTGTTTTTCAGAGTCCATAGTCTCTCATGGTTCACCTCCCCTTCCAATTTCCCTCAACTCCCTTCTCCTCTCCATCTACCCATGTCCTCCATGTTATTTGTTATGCTCCACAAATAAGTGAAACCATATGATAATTGACTCTCTCTGCTTGACTTATTTCACTCAGCATAATCTCTTCTAGTCCCATCCATATTGCTACAAAAGTTGGGTATTCGTCCTTTCTGATAGAGGCATAATACTCCATAGTGTATATGGACCACATCTTCCTTATCCATTCAGCCGTTGAAGGGCATCTTGGTTCTTTCCACAGTTTGGCAACTGTGGCCATTGCTGCTACAAACATTGGGGTACAGACGGCCCTTCTTTTCACTACATCTGTATCTTTGGGGTAAATACCCAGTAGTGCAATTGCAGGGTCATAGGGAAGCTCTATTTTTAATTTCTTGAGGAATCTCCACACTGTTCTCCAAAGTGACTGCACCAACTTGCATTCCCACCAACAGTGTAAGAGGGTTCCCCTTTCTCCACATCCTCTCCAAGACATGTTGTTTCCTGTCTTGCTAATTTTGGCTATTCTAACTGGTGTAAGGTGGTATCTCAGTGTGGTTTTAATTTGAATCTCCCTGATGGCTAGTGATGATAAAAATTTTTTCATGTGTCTGATAGCCATATGTATGTCTTCATTGGAGAAGTGTCTGTTCATATCTTCTTTGGCGATATATTTAAAAATGAAAATATGCCTGCCATGTGACCTGGCAGTGGCACTCCTAGGCATTTATTCCAGAGAAATGAGACTACGTGTCTATACGAAACTGTACATGGTTGTTCATAACAGACTGATTTGTAATATGTCAGAACTAAAAACAGCTCAAACGTTCCTCAATAACTGAATGCTTCAAGAGACTGTGATAAATCCATATCATGGATTACTAGTACCTGGTTAAAAAAAAAAAAAAAAGCTATTTATATATTCAACCACTGGGGTGGATTTCCAGAGCATTTTGATGAGTGAAAAAACGTCAAGGTCACAGTGTCGTCATCTATTGCATGATCCCATTGTATAATACTCTTGCCATGACAACATGATTGAGATGAAAAGCAAATTAGAGGTTGTTAGTATTTAGGGCTGGTCGGGGAGAGGGGTATATGTGTATGATAGCCAAGGGGCAGCAGAACGGTGGTGATGGGGTAGTTCTTGATCTTGAGTGTGATCATACGAATATGGAATGTGTAATGTGATAAAATGACATAGAATGGCATATATATAACTATATATATATGTATACTGCATATATATAAAATTATATATGTATTAGTACATATACACACATATACTACCAATGTCAGCTTCCTGGTTGGATTTTGTGGTATAATTTCTGGTTCTGAGCAGTTATCTTTCATTTAGTGTCTGTTCCATTTTGATTTCACAGCAACTGTAGCTACCAAAACATTCTATGGAGACCTGCTGGAATGGAGGAAGAAGGTCCAGGCAGCCCTGGTCAGAGGCTCTGAGGGAATGTCCAGAAATGAGACACCTGGGAACCAGATCAAGCACATTTGGAACTGCATGTACAGAATAAGGGATCTGAAACACAGCCACATCTGCTCCCTGGTTTATCTCTCCAGGCTGATTCACTACAGGGTCTGAGATGCTGGTTGCTTCTCAAACACCTCCACGGTCAGGTCTCTTCAGAATGCAGTTGTAAGGTAAGTCTCCCTCTTTTCTTTCTCTTCCTTCACAGATGTTCTAAAACCTCAAACTTGCCAATTGCTTCTGCCATTTATACCCACTTGAGTGTATCTGGGAATAGCAGCTGCAGCCCCAATTTCCTGGGTTTTGAGAGGTAGTAAATGTCTCTCTGAGCAAGAGCACCATATCTTTTAAATCATGTCACCCTGACTCCTGGGACCCAGGCTTCTCTTCCGGTGCTAGCCACAGCGTCTGCCCTCTGATCTGCACAAAGGTGCACTCGGCTAACAGACGGTTGACGCTCTGAGCCCAGGACCAGCTCCCCACTATGCAAATGAAAGAAACAAGCCGTAGAGGGTTCTCCGTTCACATGCTAGCTCAGACTTCGAGTTGGTTCCAGACGGGGCTCAGACCCGAGTCCCAGTTTGTGATACATAAAGTGCAATAGGTTCTCCCACCTGATCAAATAAAATCAGCGCTCCTGGCTGCTTCCGTGTACTACGGACAAGACAGAGAGGAGAAGCAACGGGAAACAAAACAATTAGTATGGCTAACCCCTGCTGATAATGATTATTATTGACAAGGTGGAATGACTGAGGTGATGCTGGCAACTTCCAGCAGAGTTAACCCTAGCCAGGCTAGACAGTGCAAACTTTTTAAGGAATTATTGTTATTATCAAGGACATGCCATACGTTGGAATATCTCCGTGCCACTGAAAGAGATATGGCATCTTTAAATTACTGGGTAACATGGATCTAGACCTGGAGCTCTGCCAAGGTAAAAGTTGTAAAACTGGATTGATTTTTGCTACAGCTTGCTAAGGGCTCCCCAGAGCCAGGATGCAATGTTCAAATATAATAATTGATAGTCTGAAAAAATATTTCTGATAAGTGTGCAGAAGTAATGCTGAGACCTGCCTGAGATGAAGTGAGCCTTTGTGCTCAGGCAAACTCTGCAACCAAAGGGACCCAGATCCAAGGCACTGCTTGGGTCTCTGATCAGAGCCCCCGGGCTTCCCGCTCGCTCCAGCCCTGGCTTCCCCACCTCCACCTCCTCCTGCCTTTACTGCCGCTTCCTCCAGCTGGAGAGAAAATGGTCTTGGCCTTCAAATGGGGCGTTTGTTAAATGCTGTTGTGGAAAAGTAATTATCCAACAATCAGACCTGTATGTGGGGGGAGAAATCGCCTTCGTTAATACCACCTTGGTAATCCCAGGGGGCGGAGGGGTCCGCGTTAATCTGACCCCTTTTCAGTCTTCCCTTGGTGAGTTGACCACCCCAAGCTGTGAGTGTGTGTGTCTAAATTGCCCAGGATTCAATTGAACACATTAAAATTTAAAAAGGATTTAACTGAAATTTTTCAATAGCTCCTGAGAAGGGGGATAATTTATTAGCTTGGAGTAAATTAAAATCTCAAGCAGGGGTAAAGACTTCGAAGATTGCTTTAATACATTTTATATGCTTTCAAAAGAAATGTTCTTTTAAATGGTCCAAAAATCAGCTAATTTTGTCCTATTTAGCAAATTACCTCCTAAGGCCACAATGTTGAAAAACTTAACAATTATTATTTTTTTTTTAAGGGGAAAAATAGAGGAGGGATAAATACACACACACACACACACACACACACACACACACACACACCATAACACCTTCCATAGGAAACAACCGAACCCTAAATTGCTATGTCTTTTCTATGCCACAGTTAGGATTTTTTTTTCTTTCTTAATTCAAAAGTCGGTGAAACATTTGCGTTACCTTCTGCCAGGCCACTCGGGGGACCTTTTTTCCACATGGTGATTGTAGGCAGCGGAGGGTCTAAGGTTAATGGAGGGCACCGGCGGGCTAAGCCCCCATGCACTGTGCTGATAATTTATACCTTTATTTCAGGCCACATTCACCTGTGGAGCAGTGAGGCCATGGGGGTGAGGTGAACTTGTTGCTCCGTTCAGCCCAGAGGCTGTCCCTGTCCTGACAGGAGATTTTTTGCTCTGAATTATCTGTGTTATAAAAAACTCCTTCCCAGCTTCCGCTAACATTTGGAGGCTAAGGAAGGAAGGCTTGTTTTTCCCTTGTCTTTTTCTTTCCTTCACTTTTTCCCCCCACCTTGATGATAAACAGTATTTTGTGGTTTGCATTTTGGGGAATTTTCTTTTGTTGTGATTTGTTTTTTAAACAGTTTTTCCAGTTTTATGGAGAAATAATCCACATGCGTCCCTGTGTAAGCTAAAGGCAGGATGGTGTGATGTACATGCATTGTGAAGTGATTATCACAATGGGTTCTGCTAAAATCCATCTGCTTATATAGATACAATAAAAAGAAAAGAAAGAAGAAAACAGTGTTTTCTCTTTATGATGAAAATGTTTGGGATTTACTCTCTTAAGAACTTTATTATATATCCTACAGCAGGGGCTCTCCCACCTGATCAAATAAAATAAGCGGTGAGAGGTGCCGTGTGGCCACGGGGCCTGCCACATATATTACATTATATATTACATCCCTGGTATTTACTTATCTTACAGCTGGAAGTTCCTCTCTTTTGGACCACTTTCCTGCAATTCTCCTTCCTCCAACTCCCCACTTCTGGCAACCATAGTCTGATCTCTTTTTCTATGAGTTGTTTTTTTGTTTTCTCCCAGATTTCCCATAAAAGTGAGATCTTATAGTATTTGTCTCTGTCTGACTTATTTCACTGAGCGTGATATCCTCAAGGTTCACCCATGTTGTTGTAAATGGCCAGATTTCCTTGCTTTGTTATGGCCAAATAACATTGCATTGTGTGTATGTATACATACTCATCCATCAGTGGACACTTCAGTGGTTTTCAAGACCTTTGTTATTGTAAATCGTATTGCTAATGAACACGGGGGTGCACATATCTTTTTGAATTAATGTTTTAGTTGCCTTTGTGTATATTCTCAGAAGTGGAATTGATGGATCACAGAATCTATTTTTAATTTTTTGAGAGTGTCCGCACCAATTTAGAACCATACTAGCAGTGTGCATGGGTTCCCTTCACTCCACATCCTTACCGGCGTTTGTTATCTCTTATCTTTTTGTTGATGGCCATTCTAATGGGCATGGGGCAATACCTCACTGTGGTTTTAATTGGCCTTTCTCCCATGATAAGTGATGCTGAGCATCTTCTCATGAGCCTGTAGGCCATCTATGTATGTTCTTTGGAGGAATGTCTATTCAGGTCCTTTGCCCATTTGTTAATAGGGTTCTTTGTTTTTGATTTGAGTTATCGGTGTTCTTTATATGTTTTAGATATTAACCCTTTATCAGATACATGTTTTGAAAATATTGTTGCCCATTCCATTAGATTGCCTCTTTACTTTGTTGATGGTGGCTCCTTTGCTGGGCAGGACTTTTTAGTTTAATGCAGTCCCACTCGTTTATTGGTTTTGTTGATTGTGTTTTATGTGTTGTATCCCCCCAATTATTGCCAAAACCCGTATCAGGGATTTTTGCTTTAGGAATTTTTGGTTTCAGCATATATTTAAGTCCTTTATTCATCTTAAATAAGTTTAGGAGGGGTGTAAGATTTGGGTCCAGTTTCACTGTTTTACATGTGAATATCCAGTTATCCCTGGGCCATTTATTGGAAAGACTGTCTTCTCTCCCTCAAGTATTATCGGCTCTCTTGTCATGTATTAGTTGACTAAGTAGGCTTGGGTTTACTTCTGGGTTCTTGACTGTGTTTCATTGGTCAATTTGTCTATCTTTATATCAGTACCATGATGTTTTTGATGACTGTAGCTTTATAAAATAGCTTGATGTCAGAACAAGACACTTCCTGTTTTGTTTTGCTTTCTCAGGATTTTCTTGGCTATTTGGGATCTTTTGTGGTTCCGTATAAATTTTAAAATTGTATTTGCTGCTTCTGTAAAAAGTGACATTAAAGGGGTGCCTGGATGGCTCAGTCAGTCACTCTTGATTTTTGGCTCAGGTTATGATCTCAGGGTCCTGAGATCAAGTCCCACGTCAGAATCTGTGTTCAGCAGGGAGTCTGCTTGAGATTCTTTCCCTCTCTCTCTCTGCCTCTCCCCCAGCTCACACACATGTTCCCTCTCTAAAATAACCTAAAAATTATTTTAAAATGCCCTTAGAATCTTGGGCCTTCATTGAATCTACAGATGGCTTTCAGTAGGATTGACATTGTAACAATATTAATTATTCCGGTCTGTAAGTATGAAATACCTTTCCATTTATTTGATCTTCCTCAATTTCTTTATCAAAATCTTACAGTTTTCAGAATCGAGCTCTTTCATCTTATTAGTTGACTGTATTCCTAATTATTTTTTGTTTTTGATCTTTTGTAAATCAGATCAATTTATTTCTTTTCCAGAAATTTTGTAATTGTATAAGAATGCTACTGATTTTTGCATATTAATTTTGTATCCTATAACTACTGAATTCAATGATTAGATCTAACAGTTCTTTTGTTGAATCTTTAAGATTTTCTATGTATAAAATCATATCATCTGCAAATAGAGATAATTTTACTTCTTCCTTTCTAATTCTGATACCTTTTATTTTTTCTTATCTCATTGCTCTGGATAGAACTTCTAGTACTATGTTGAATAGTGGTGGTAAAAGTGGGGACCCTTGTCTTGCTCCTGATGGTAGAAGAAAAGATTTTATCCTTTCTCCATTGATTATGAAGTTATCTATAGAGTTGTCATATATGGCCTTTATTATGTTGAGACCTGTTTCTTCTATGCCTAATTTGTTGAGTTTTTGTAATGAATGAATGTTGAATTTATTTTTCTTTCATTCTGTTGAATAATAATTATTTTTCTTTCATTCTGTTAACTAGTAGAATTAATTCTATTCTCTTTTTCTTTTGTTTAGTCCAGCTAAGGGTTTGTCAATTTTGTTTAACTTTTCAAAGAACCAACTCTTAGATTGGTTGATCTTGTTTATCATTCTCATGTTCTCTATTTTATTTAGTTTTGCTCTATTCTTTATTATTTCCTTTCTTCTGTGAACTTTGGTCTCTGTTCTTCTTTTTCTAGCTCCTCAAGATGTTGAGTTAGGTTCCTTATTTGGGGTCTTTCTTGCCTCTTAAGGTAGGTGCTTATTGCTATGAACTGCTTTTGCTGCAACCCACAAGTTCTGCTATGTTGTATTTCCATCTTCATTTGTCCCAAGAAACTTTTTAGTTTCCCCTTTAATTTAATCTTTGATTCATTGGTTGATCAGGAGAATGTTGTTGAATTTGCATGTGTTGTGAATTTTCCAGTTTTGTTCTTGTTATTGATTTCTAGTTTCATGACATTCTGTCAGAGAAGATCCTCTGCATGATTTCAGTCTTCTTGCATTTCCTAAGACTTGTCTTGTGGTCTAACATATGGTCTGTCCTAGACAATGTTGTATGTGCACTTGAGAAGAATGTGTATTCTGCTTTTGTTGGATAAGATATTCTATATATGGCTATTGGCTCCATTTGGTCTGTAGTGTTGTTTAAGTCTGCAGTTGCTTTATTGATTCTCTGTCTGGATGATCTAGCCATTGTTGAGAGTGGAGTATTAAACTCTACAACTAACATTGTATTACTGTTTATTTCTCCTTTTAGCTCTGTTAGTTTTTGCTTTATATATTTAGTTGCTCCAATATTAGGGGCATAAATATTTATAGTCATTATATCTTCTTGATGTATTTACTCCTTTCTCATTATGTAACAGCCTTCTTTGTTTCTCTTTACCATTTTTAGTTTAAAGTCTATTTTGTCTGATATAAGTATAGCTACCCTCCTTTTTTTCAGTGCCCAGTATCTGAAATGTCTTTACCCATCCCTTCACTCAGTTTCACTCTGGTTTAAGGCTAACATGAGTCTCTTGGAGGCAGCATATTGTTGAAACTTGTTTTTGTATCCATTTAGCCATTTTATGTAATACCTTTTTTCTCTTGTGTTTTGATGGGGTCTTTTTTTGAGTGTGTTTGTGTGTTGGGGGCGAGTCCATATGCCTTCCAGGTTGTGTAACTGTTCCTACAAAGAAGTTTTCTTTTCTTTCTTTTTTTTTTTTCCTTCAGATTTCTTGGTATTTCATATTACAGATTAAACTTTCATGTTCATTTCCTAATTTGCTTTTCCCATAGTATATGGATAATGACATGAATTTGGACCCCACATACACGCATGACACAAGCCTGAGGTCTTCATTTCTTATAGGAGATTTTTTTCTCTCTTGTAGCTGAAGGCGGATGGAAAGTTGCATTGCTGTTTCTTCAGGTTAGTGAATGGAGTTTTAATTCTTTTCATGGCCTTGTTGCCCTTTCACAACTCTAGGCTTTATCAAAATGACTTATTCCAGCTCTCGACCTTGTGCCTGTCTTATTTGGGTGTTGTGGTCCCAGTCCCAAACCCTAGGATCCGTTTTGGGAAATATACTTCAGACAGCAGTTACGAGGTCTGTTCTAGTTTTGCACTGAGTGCCCAGTTTCTCATACTTGGAAAGTTCCTTTTGGTTTTTTGAATTTGCCTGTGCATTAGAACTTAATAATTCTTTTTCATATGTTCACATCAGGAGACCTCTTCACATTAGCTGGGTATGCCATATTGTTGAAGTCTCACATACATATTTAAACTATTTAGAGCTGCTGTGTAATGGTCATTGAAATTTTTTATGTTAAAAAATGTTTTATTTTCCAAAAAGTTGGGAAGAAAGGCTTCATTTGATGAGGAAGTCATGTAATATGACTTCAAGTGGAGAAGTGATGTGGGAATTGCTTTTAATCAATGATTCAGCTCTTTTTTTTTTTTTTTTTAAAGATTTTATTTATTTATTTGACAGACAGAGATCACAAGTAGGCAGAGAGGCAGGCAGAGAGAGAGAGGGAAGCAGGCTCCCCGCTGAGCAGAGAGCCCGATGCGGGACTCGATCCCAGGACCCTGGGATCATGACCTGAGCCGAAGGCAGCGGCTTAACCCACTGAGCCACCCAGGCGCCCAATGATTCAGCTCTTATGCACTTGTCTGTATTTGCCAATCATTTACAATGTGCCAGGCATTGTCCTAAGCATGTTATTGCAATATCTAATTTAATCCTCACCAATCTTATTATGTGGATACTATCATTCACTCCATGTGAGCAAACCTTTTTTGCTGATGTGGAAATCTAATTAAAGAATAGATAAACTTGTCGAAAGTAATTTGATTGGGAAGTTTTCAGTATTATTTAAACCTTTACAGTCTGCCTACAGAGTTCATGCTATAGGTATAGAAATGATGATGATGATTAATAGTAGTAGTATGCTGGTAATAATAATAACAATAACAATAACAATAACAATTGCAGTTAACACTTAGTAAATGCAATCGTATCAGGATATTGTTGAAAAACATTTTTTAAAAAACATTTTATTTATTTACTTTAAATAATCTCTACACTCAATGTGGGGCTGGAACTCACAACTGCAAGATCAAGAGGTGCCTGCTGTACTGACTGAGCAGCCAGGTGCCCCTGTTGACAAGCATTTTATATATCATTGCAACAATCCCATGAGCCAGTTATTATTATTTTCAGTTTATAGGTATAACAAACAAGAAAACCCAAAAAACTGAGGCACAGACTAAAAGTCACATAGCTTGTGAATGATAGATTTGGGTTTTGAACCAGGCATTTGTACTCTGATGCTAATTCCAATAACTTATCCTAAGTTTTGGGGAAGAATAAAAGACTGGTTAGCTGTGTGCTCTAGGCTCGAAGTAGAGAAAGACCCAGGGTTCAGCTGAAGAGGTGGTCATGAGGTTGGAGTAGGGACAGTCAAAACAATACCATTTGACTACATGTGGGTCCAGGAGAAGAAAAGTCTGGGGTCAGGGAGTACCGGAGGCACTTTTCTTGACTTCAGCTCGTGTTGGATCTTAGTGCTTTTACCCACAGTTAGTGAGAACGGTCCAGACACAAGCATATGCTTTGTTCTAGAAAAGAAATATGAGACTGAGAAGTTTGGTTCAATTTAACTATTATTTCAATAACAGTTAATTGAGGGTCTGCCAATTAAATAACTCAAGAACATCTGTGCTTGCTTTTTGTGAAATGAATTTTCTACAAAATGAATGCTTGCCCTTTTTTACATAAGTAAATATTTACATTTAGTTTACTTAAACTGAAGGGCACCTCACCACCATCTTGTCTCATATATTGCCATTCAATTACAGGTTTTCCAAGGATATAAAATTCAGTGGCAATTTGACCGGTTACTCACAAAGTCTATAGGCCATGCATATCTTGAGTATTATGCTTGCTGTCCTTTTAAAATAAAAGTGAGTCCCCTCACAAGCCATCAGGAGCTCATAAAGGGGTTGATCTCCTAGAGTCATGATAGATTTGCAGCAATCTATCCAAACCCTTTTACATGGCTCCTCCTTCTGACCATAGACATACATTTTCAAGACAGGTGGCCTGTGTTGAGAGTAGTCTGGGGACATGAATGAGACAAAAGCTAAGTGGCCCACATGGGCACTGAACCCCTAACCTTCGCCTCATTAGCACGAAGCTCCAACCATCTGAGCTTACCCACCACAGACTAATGATGTGTGCATGGACGCACAGCCACATCAATCACATTTTCTGAAGCAAGACTCACTACCCTGAAAGTAACCAGAAGAACCATCCATATAGGTCTCATCACTGAGGGAAAGCAAAGCCATCTTAATGGATGATTGAAGTGTTTCTTTTCTACAAAGCATTCATTCATCATCCTATAGCCTAACAGGACTTGAAGATTCTAGAAATTCACATTAGCTAATTCATACTTTAAAAAATATATCTGTTCTTCTAGGTTGCTCTGGCCAGAATAGATGTGATTCTGATACCTTTCACAATAAAGCTTTTGAGAGTCCTTGGGTCAGTATTCTTAATCTGTTCTCCTAGATGGATGTTGAATGGTTGTGCCTCAGCCCCCAGAGGATCTGTAGGCCCCAGAAATTGTGTGTGTGTGTGTGTGTGTGTGCACACGCACACACAAGTGGACTTTTTTTCTTTGTAGAATATTCCTAGTTTTCTTTAGACCCTCAGAGATATCTGGGAGGCAAAATCTATGATCTGAAGGCTTACATCAATAAAAAAAACTAAAGGGGTAAAATGTACTTACAATAAAACTGACACTAGAAGGGAGCCTGGGTAGCTCAGTAAGTTAAAGCCTCTGCTTTCAGCTTGGGTCATGATCCCAGGGTCCTGGGATTGAGCCCCTCATCAGGCTTTCTGCCCCACCAGGAACCTGCTTCTTCCTCTCTCTGCCTGCCTCTCTGCCTACTTGTGATCTCTCTCTGTGTCAAATAAATAAATGAAATCTTTTAAAAAACCCTGACACTAGATAAGAAGCCAACTGTCATATTATTTTTAAGAGGGAGAGAAGAGAAGGTTGACACCATGGGAAACATATGTGAGCATCTGATGGCCTGAGGTGGGAAGTACACTTGTGTTGCAGAAGCAACTATATTCACCTGTAGAATGTATGAGCTTTTGTACCTCTTACCAGCAAGTAGTAGGGAAATTGGATGAGACTTCATGTCTTGAAACAAAACCTCTGAAATCCTATGTGAGAGATCATAAAAAGTGAGCAGGAATGGCTAGTAGGCTGTGTTCTGGTTCATGGAAAACAGTCTCTCATTTTAGCCAAAAAAAAAAAAAAAAAAACAAACTAGTTTGAAAAGGAGGAAAAGGGGAACTAATCCATGGTCTTCCACTTTCCCCTGCTACATATTCTGGAAAATTCCTAGAGGAACTGGAGAGTTAGAATATGTAAATAACCTGGCATCAGAATAGGGCTAGAAGCCTCACCAGAGGAAAATCAGAATAAGAAAGGAAATAAGACTAGAACACAACAACTTTTCTTTCTTTTTTTTTTTTTTTTAAAGATTATTTATTTATTTATTTGACAGACAAATCACAAGTAGGCAAAGAGGCAGGCAGAGAGAGAGGAGGAAGCAGGCTCCCCACTGAGCAGAGAGCCTGATGCAGGGCTCAATCCCAGGACCCTGAGATCATGACCTGAGCTGAAGGCAGGGGCTTAACCCACTGAGCCACCCAGGTGCCCCCAGCAACTTCTATTTTTTTTTTTTAATTTTTTTTAAAAGATTTTATTTATTTGACAGACAGAGATCACAGGTAAGCAGAGAGGCAGGCAGAGAGAGAGGGGGAAGCAGGCTTCCTGCTGAGCAGAGAGCCCAATGCTCTGCTCAATCCCAGAACCCTGAGATCATGACCTGAGCCGAAGGCAGAGGCTTAACCCACTGAGCCACCCAGATGCCCCTCGACTTCTATTTCTTAACCTGTAGTCTGTAACTGTGTCTGTGTTCCAGTGGCAGAGGTAAGTGCTTATGACAGAGACTGTCTGACACACAGGACCGAGGCCCAGAGTGAAATGAAAATATGGGACCTTGTGTTGATAAATTATTAAGCATTTGAAAGTGGTGACAGGAGTGTATTCAACCAAACACAGGACTCTCCTAAGTGTGAGGCCTTTGCAGCTGCCCATGAAGCCAGCTCTGGCTCCCAAAGTTTACTGAATTACCATATAATTTAAAGTTATAGCTCGCTTTCGCTGAGTGCCCATGCTATCCTGTTCCCAGCTCATGATAAGCCTTCACTGGCCCACAAGCAAGAACACATCTAGATCAGTTCAATGAGCTCAACGTAAAAGCTCTTCTTTAGCTTGAAAGTCTATTCTTGAGAGTATTTTAATACTAAAATGTCCTTTTTTTTTTTTTTCCTTGATGAACTGATAGGAAGAGTAGATGGTAGACATTTGTTTGTCCTATATCCTTAATTGGTTAAATAAAAAGTTTATTAGCTATGTCAAGAATCTAATTAAAAAAGAATTACTGGAATAGAAGTCACTTGAGATACATAATGTTAAATGGAGAGATTGAAAAAAACATGGTGTTGAGTAAAACACAGAATGAGATCTAAAGCACAATATTGTTTCAATACTGCCTTTCAAAGACTAATGCATATCAGGGATATTTACCAAACGTGGGGTGGTGGAGGGGAGGAGAGGTTTGAGAAAAGGGGTTAAAGGGCAAATCACTGGATAAGTGAAGGCTCTTGTACCAACTGATATTCATAATGTGACTTAACAGAATCTAATTGATGGAACTTTTCATTGCCTGAGGTCCAGATTACAGCCCACGTCCCTACTAGTGCCAGAAGTTCCAAATGCAAAAGCAAAGCCCCCTGGGATGGGTAGCCTGTGCCCTTACTGTTTCTCAGATCATCCTGAAACCGGCATTCCAATAGCACTTTAGGGTTTGCAAGGTAATTTTTTTTCCCTATTAGCTCTTTGCATCCTTGCAACACCCTTGTGGTGTTGATATTATTATGTTCATTTTACAGACAAGAAAACTGAAACTCAGAAAAATCAAGGTAATTAACTAATCAACAAAAACATGGCAGAATCTAGGGTCAGAAACAAGTCTTCTGACTTTTTTTTTAAGATTTTATTTATTCATTTGACAGACAGAGATCACAAGTAGGCAAAGAGGCAGGCAGAGAGAGAGGAAGGGAAGCAGGCTTCTCGCTGAGCAGAGAGCCTGATGAGGGGCTTGATCCCAGGACCCTGAGATCATGACCTGACCTGAAGGTAGAGGCTTTAACCCACTGAGTCACCCAGGCACCCCAATTTCTAACTTTTTAACTACGCTTTTTTAGTCTCCTCCCAAAGGTTGTCTTCCTCGCAGAATGAGGTTCATTGTATGTTAGGGGTAATGGCAAAATTATGAAATGTTTGCTGTTACGAAAAAATCTACTGGTGGTATCTCTGATGGCACTTACAAATGAAGAAAGGCTTTCTTTCCTTTGGAGAGGGAGGGACCTCTATCTCCTTCCTTACTGTTCCTTCTCTCCTCCTGAGATCTGAATTACAGGGCCAAAGTGACCCGTGGAGACAGTTCCCATCTTGCTCCCATGTGGGACAAAAGTCAAATACTTCTAGGAGAGATTCACGTTTTAAATGATCTAAGTCTGATTTTCTAAGAGTCCTTAGTGCACACATCATGTCTACCGCCTTGCAAACGGGCCGTTTTTGCCCATGGCTATCTTGAGTCTCCCCTGGTGCACTGTAATTCTTTTCATGTCCTCAGAAAAACAGCTGCTCCTTTCCCAGTTCATACCTGAACAGTGTGATAAGGCTCTCTTTCAGTTGCCTTTCTTTAGGCTGATTAAACCAAGATTCTTTTTGCATTTTCTTACAGAGACTATTCCCAGGACTTTAACCATTTTGGGTTTTCTTCCTTTGCACTTGACACTCTCTCATTCCCCCTTTCTCTTAGATGTCTAAGATGCATGGCATCTTTAGATGCCAACTGTGATAGTTTAGATCAGTGATTCTCAAAGTGTAGGTTCTGGACAAGCAGCATCAGTGTCACCAGGGAATTTGCTAGAAAGGCAAATTATCAAGGGCTGCACCAGAACTCCCAGATCAGAAACTCCGGCGATAGAGCCCTGCAATCCAGTTTAACAAACCCTCCGGGGAATTCTGATGTATGTCAAAAGTTTGACAACTTTTTGTAAAGACGATTTGTGAAGACGATAATTACTTTTCAGCACTCTTTTTCCCTTCCTACCGTGGACAGGAACCCTTTCTAGCCCCATCCATGTTGGGTATGGCCACATGACTTGTGTTGGTCAGTGGAATGTTAGTCAATGGGATATAAACCTTAAGTGTGCTCGCGTGGCTTTGGGTTGGCGCGTGTGCTCCTGTGACTGAGCACAAGAAGAACATGTCCTGGGTCCAAGAGAGTCTAAGTTTACATGGAACAGAACAGTTCAGCTTGTTTCAAAAAAACTGGAAACAGAACTAAGCTCTCTGGATGTCTTATCTTCCTTTTAGTCTTGATTCCATGATGGATAGTACATGCCACACCAGGAAGCAAATACGTGTTCAGAGAATGAACAGTCTATTACTATTGTGCTAAAAATAAACAGATAAATAAATGGAGAGAAATGATGAACAAAAGTATGGTATACATCTTAGACTAATTTTGTTTAGATGATCTTTTGGATTCTTCTGGGTAAAATTAAACTCCAATCACAGTAGACAGGACAAAAAAAGCAGATTCAGTAAATAATTTTCTTGCATTATTGGATGTCTGGAGAGCAATCAATGCTATCATTGGTTCAGCGGGTTGGTGATATTGGGATCAGCATGTCTGTGGAGAAGGGGCTGGCACTAACTGAGCTGGTCTCCTCCTAGATATTTCAAATGAAGAGTATTTAATAAAGAAAGATCAGCCACCCAAATGGGGGATTGAAGCCCTCCAAAAGCTAGCAACAGCATGAAGGACCAGACGGATAAAGAGGGACAACTCTGAGGCATGTTCTACATAGATTACCAGAGAACCCCAGCAAATCTGAGTTCAGATGCCTACAGCATTCTTCGCTGCTCAGGAGTACACCCTGTATTACCTTTCTTCACTTCCCATGATCCTACCACTTCTTGTGCCATTACTCCTGGGTAGACCACTTGTATCCACATCCTTATCTAATGGTGCTGAAGATTACCCATCAAGCTTTAGAAAACACTTTTGAGTTAATTCATTGTGTCTAGTTAGCTTATGGAAACTTAAATAGGAATACCAAATTGGATGTCCTGGGAGAGGTCAAGTGTGAAAAGAGAAGTCAGAAATTTATGAACAAAGAGGAAATTTATAAAATATTTAATTGATTTTCATTAAGGTGTGAGTGGAGTGAGATACACTGCTGAGGTGAGGGGAGGGTACATTGGATTTTCTAGACCCTTCTTTAAGACAAGTGACAGAAACCTCAGCTCTACAGAATATAGCAAAGTTGGATGGAGTAAGCGCATAGACTAAAGAGAAGATTGAGAACCAATATTTTATGAAGATAAACTATAGAAGAGCTAAATTAGTAGACTACAAAAGGCCATTTGCAAATAGGACAGCATGCAGTTTCTAATGGAGATCTTGAAATATTGGAATGAAAATATAGTCTTTTGAAAATTGAGGTCAGAGAAAATCTCTGAGAAGTCATTCAGAAAGTATTTATTTACTTGTTTCACAAACAGTGCTTTGGCACTCTCTGTGGCAGATTATACTTTCCTAGTATGGCCACAACATTACCCAATGCTCTTCTAGAACCTTGCCACATTCCCAATGGAAGTAGAGTCTACTTCCTCTCTCCCAGAATCTGGATGAGCTTGGGATTCACTCATAACAAAGAAAATACAGTGGAAGTAATACCATATGATTCCTGTGCCTAGTTCAAAAAAGTCTTCATAGCTTCTGGCTTTCTGTTGAAATAGTTTTTTGGTTTTTTTTTTTTTTTTTTTTTTTTTAGATTTTATTGTGGGCGCCTCAGTGGCTCAGTCGGTTAAGCTTCTGCCTTTGGCTCAGGTCGTGATCCTAGAGTCCTAGGATTAAGTGCTCCCTTGGGCTCCCTGCTCAGAGGGGAGTCTGCTTCTCCCTCTGCCTCTGCTTCTCAGAGCTTTCTCTCTCTCTCTCTCTCAAATAAAAAACAAAATCCTTAAAAAGCTCAGATAGGTTTGTTTTTTAATTAATTGAATTTAAATTAAAAAATACCATCAAACATAAAATAAACAAAATAAAATTTAAAAAATAATAGAAAAGAATTAAGTCAGTTAAAAAAAAAGATTTTATTTATTTTAGGAAGAGAGAGTAGGGAGAGAGACAGAGGGGAAGAGAGAGTGAGAGGGAGAGAGAATCTTGAACAGATTTCATGCTGAGCATGAAGCCTGACGCAGAACTCCATCCTACAACCCTGGGATCATGACTTGAGCTGAAATCAAGAGTCGGATGTTTAACTGACTGAGCCACCCAGGCGCCCCATAGAATGCTGGGTCTTGAAACCTTAAGTTGTCATAAATCATTGTCCTGTCCTTAGACAGTCATGCTGTAAGGAAGCCCAACTAGCCAGACAAAGGGAGAGCTCCTTGAAAGGCCCCGAGACCTCTCATGGTAAGAGAGAAAGAGGCCCAGAAAAAGTCCCTGGCTGTTATACGTCCTGTTCTCTGCACGGGAAACCTTGAGGCAGAACCACTGAGACTCTGGTCAGGCATTAGGCAGGGGTGCTAATTCCTGACCTGCAGAGCCACTGAGAGATAGTAAGGTAATTGTTATTTGACAAAGCTGTGGAGAACCAGAGAACTGCTTTGAGACGAGACACTGTTTTAGTTCTGAGGCTAATTATTTAGTTCTGGTTTGAAAATAGGACTGTCTTTGCTTGCATGAAGTCTACAGACCAGGTAGAAGCAGAGTGAGGAAAAGGAACACCTATCCAGGGACAGGATGGAATGCCTTAGAATAATGGAAGAGAAAAACACCAATGAGTAGGTAAGGACAGGATTTTCTCGGCAGTTTGGGTGCAGGAGAGGAAAGTGCCTTCTGTGCGAGATCAGCATTGTTTCTTTCCTACTTTCTTGCTGCTGGAGAGGATAGGATTGAGGAGGGCAAAGCACCAAGAAGGGCAATATGAGAGGGAAAAACAGGAGCTTGAACGCCTCACGGGGACAAACGTAAAGCCAGTCACACTGAAGTGTTAAGTGGGTTAAATGTTGTTACCGTAATCCCCCTTTTGGGGGCACTCAGGGGTCATGCTTCCTTTCAGGTACTTATTGTTAAGCTGTGGGCAGAACCGTGCCTGGCCGAGGGTGCTTTGAGGCCAGAACAAAGGGCAAAATAAGTATATAACTCCCATTCTCACCCCACGCACATAATTTATAGCATTTTAATCTTCCTACTTGTCTCTGCTTATGAATTTCTTATAGAATTATTTAATGATGTGAGTTCAATGGGCAATTTTAAAATCTTCTTAATTTACTATTTCTTTTCTCAATGATGCGGTTAGGTACTGAATACCACACTGCAGAGGTAGCAGCCTGAATGGGGGTGAGAGAAAAATCATCTAACGCCAGACAATTAATAGGTACGTGGGCTCCAGCCCTCCATCCCTGGGTCCCAATAATCATGACGGGATGCTAGGGAGTTTCACAGATCAAAGAAAGACTGAAGCATGTTAAAGAGACAGCATCAAACACATCTTCCGCCCAGTCTTGGAATGCCCCCCATGTCTCCTGACGTCCTATAATGTGACGGGAATGAGTTTTACAGGACAAATGCAATAAAAACAAAGGAGCAGAGGATGTTATCTTCAATTGAGTCAGTAGTCTGGAAAAGGAGGCAAGAGGAGTATGCCCAGTAGCATTGGGGAAACTTGTTACAATAATAAGCTCAGAAATCCCATGTACAGATAGATCTCTGGCATTTGCGAATATATAATAGCAAACCAGGATGACTGTGAATATTCAATTCTTCTGCATGGACTGACCACACTGAGACAAAGGACGGAGTGGGTGGCAATGAGAGGCCACCCCAAAGCAAGTGTTAAGGGTCCTCCTCGAGCGGAAATATCTGATTCATTCCCTATAAAAGCACTGGCAAAGCTGGTGAGAGATTCCATTCCTCCCAGACGACTCAGATGAGCACATGATGTCTGATGGCAATTCAATTTCAGAGCACTGCGGTTTACATGGGACAAATCAGCAGTCACAATTTCAAGTCTGGGTAGGTAATAACTGAACCTCACCTGGGAGAAACTTCAGGCGATGTCTACACAGCCTCACATGAATGAGGCTCTCAGTCTCAGCTCGGCTTTTTACCAAGAGGTGTCTCCACCCCTCCGTTGACGCTAACTGTAGACAAAAAGAAAAGGTAGCCACACACCAGGACTCTCCTCTCATCTTGAAATACATGGAGCTCTGTACCATGGGAATGTGGCTGGTCTTATGGATGGAAAGCCACGGACATCCAAAATTGTCAACTGACCCATAAAGCATCAGCATAAAACTCAAACTGGAGAGAGACTCCGATTAGTATCCAAACATGCCTCTGTTTCCTAATGCTCATTCAGACAGAGGTTCAATGGCTGGAAATTATTGAAATGAGGCAGATGTCAAGGGGACCGCGGCACACGGAGCTGCTCTCCGTTAGCAGACACTGCGCGCCTACGGTTTCAGGTTGCTTGTTAAATCTCCACATTGTGGCTAGTCCTAAAGTACCTGCAGGCATAGCTCTCCTCTTGGTCGCCGAGTTGCCTGAATGTACAAACGCAGTTTAAAGCTCTGGGATTTGCCTGGAGCTGCATCATCTTTCCAATCATTAGATTTAGGGGAGCCCCGGTGCCCCCACGGTAGTGTTTGGCTAGTGTGTGCATCATTTCAGAGGGCCGTTCCCTTCCTCCCCGTGGTCCCTGGTTTTGCTCCCCTCCTTCTGTTTCAACCGATGGGCCTTCGTTGCCACGGCCCAGGGAAGGGCTCGGGACACTAGGTTTCCTGGTTTCTCAACTGAGTTCAGTCAGGGTTGTTTTTCATTTTTCAAGCCAACCGATGTAAAGCACATAAGAGGTGAGGAAATACGCAGCTTTATGATGAGTCGGGGGTATGGGGGGTGGTGGGGTGTTGTGACAGTTTTGCAAAGGTGGCTGGAACCAAGGCATTCTTGGTCCCCAGGGAGACTGGAGGTAGGAAGCAGCTTAAATACAAGTTTGTTTGTTTGTTTGTTTGTTTTTTTCCAAATCAAACCACCACAATGTCTTGCAACCTTTGCCTATTGCAAGGACTGCAGCCTATGTTGGCAAAGAAAGTCAACAATATTTCCTACTGCAGGAGAGAGTGACGAAGCCGATGGAGAGGTGGCCAACAGATATAAGGAAACTACTAGTTTTCTTCAGGGGAAAAAATGTCTTTATATTCAGGCAGGATCTAGGACTAGATACAATTAAAAGATTGTAAGTGATCTCTCTGTGTTCTAAAACATTACTGATAAATCTTGTGCACTGTCCTATTTCATCGCTGCTCCCTGAATAAGGGCTTTGCTGCAGCGGGAGGGAGGCAGGGTCTCTTCCTCGCTCACCAGCTGCCCAGCCACACAGCATCTTGGAAGTGAGTGGCTCAACAGAAAGACCTTCCTCCTAAAGAATTTCAAACACACCCATGCTACTTCCCCCCCCCAAACTGCCCCCGGCAGTGCACATATTATTTTACATTAAATATTCAACCTCAGTTAAATACTGAAAATATGAAAGAGGAACAAAAAAATTGCCTAATTCAGTATCTGGTCCCACCTTACTTTAGAGCAAGTTTGGAAAAACCAGTAGGATGGCTTTCTTAAACTTATTTGAACCTTCACTCCTTAGAGAATATTTCTAAGAATATGTAGTTTTGGGTTATCCAGGTGGCTCGGTCAGTTAAGGGTCTGTCTTTGGCTCAGGTTATGATCCTGGGGTCCTGGGATCGAGTCCCTTGACCCGCTCCCTGCTTAGTGCAAAGTCTGCTTCTCCCTCTCCCTCTGCTGCTCTCCCTGCTTGCATGCTCTCTCTCTCTCAAATGAATCTTAAATAAAATCTTAAAAAAGAATATGTACTTTTTGTTCCCTTCTCTTCCTCCAACACCACCAAAAAAAGGGAAGAAAAATAATCTGTCATATATTATATATACTTCAAGAGTTCAGATATTTTTAAATGTAGAACTTTTAAGTGCAATGTAAAAAAAGGTAGTTGAAAGATAGAAATATGTTTTTGACTTCACTTCAGAAATATTTCATAATTTACACTATCCATTCTTGAAGGAAGAACAACTTCACCATTCATGAATTATTGGTTTCTTCTTCATGATTAAATATTCAGTCTGTCTATCTGTCTGGTTCATATCTTTTCCATTGATTTTTAACACTCTTAGAAATAAGGAATACATTTCAAACTCAGTGCAGAGGGAACTTTATTATAAATTGTGGCAAAGTGGCAAAATGCAGGCTCGATGTATTAACCTCAACAAACCAATGTGGGGAGCTGGGTTGGTTAGTTCATGGTGATGACCATGAATCCTCTATGGATAATCTTCCAGAATCACATCTCTTAAAAAAGAATTATATCCATTTAACTTTCCTTAGAAAAAAAATGTTTAGAACTTTTTAATACTACAATCTGTTAAGATTTAGGTATGTGACGTTTCTGGGTTTCTTTTGTTTTGTGTTTTAATCACTACTAAGCTAAATGACCTACAGGTTCAAGGTTGCATTCAGTTGCAAGCAATCCCTAAACAATAGTTAACGTGGCAACACACTGTCTTTAGATGCTTGCCTAGACGTTACACAAAAATGTCCGGATTGTCAACTTCATAGCTAACCTCCACACTGCTTGTCATGATGGCAGACCCAGAAACTTTCTTCATTCTTCTGTGGCTTGTTTGTATAAATGTGACACATACAAAAACAAAAATAGATATAAAGATGCTCGGTTTCAGAAAAAGCATGGTTTGGGAACAGATTGGAATTTGGGTTTTAGTCATCAAAGATGTGATAAACAACACTGGGCATTAATGTAGAAAACAGATTGAGCTTTTTAATGGGACATCAAATAAGACTTTATTAGCATCTATTAGGTTCAACCCAAAGCTCAGGAAATAGCATTAATGAGCATCATATATCAGCGTGTCTGTTATTAGATAACAGTATCCCTTAAAACTAGCAAGCCATATAGTACTTTATATTTTTTTACCTTTATCTTTAGAATTAGCTGACATTCTATCCTGTTACACTGGCCTTACTATTAGTAATAGTGAACCAATTTATAAACCCATTAGTGACACTTTTTCCAGAAGATAAAAACAGTCAAAATTATCTGGCAGCAATTAATCTTAATGGCTGTATGCAGTAAACAGCAATGGGCTAATTCCAGCTCTGTCAGCCCCATCAAACAATCCCGCATTAGGCAGCTTTTCAGTGATCCATTAAAGCATATTCAGAACAACAACAAATTCAATGCTGAAGGCATATGCACTAAACATTACAACAGTGATCTTCTGAAGCCATCATTATCTCTTAAATAGTACTTCCCCCATGTATTATCATTATGCTGTACATTAGAAATACTTTGATTAAACTCCCTTAATTCATAACAGACAGCTGCAGACCATTTATGCAGTTAATCTCAACACAACAGCTATTGAGGAAATATAACAAATGAACGCTGTAAACTGGAAGTCATTACTATGAAAGATACTGGCTTCCTAGCCCTCTTAGAGCAGAGTGCATCGTAAGGATGGGCTTCGCGCCTACAATAATGGGGATGAAACTGTTAATGACCTTCCACTTTCCCCCGGAACATCTGTCCTGAGGCTGGTTGTGTTGTAGACTAGGCGCGTGACCAGTTTAGACGAGGCCATGTTCCCTGTCCGTTGGCCAGCCAAAGGGTTCCAGGGAGGATGACCGAGGCCATGGTTCACGTCTGTTTCCCAGCCTTGGCATTGAGAAGTCAAGGTTTTGGTTATACGAATAAGCTCACTGATTTCACTGAATTGTGACTGTAGAGCACCAGAAAAACATTGGGTGCGTGTGTCATCATTAGCAATGGCTTCTGATTTCCTTGCCAACAAGTGCTGTCTTTAAAGTTTAATTCACAGTACCTGAGTTGACATACTTTAAAAAAAAAAAATGATGTCTGCAAAATTTTCTCTGTAAACTCTTTCCCAGGTATACTGTATTTTCGTTTAACAATTCAGAAAAATCTGCACGCCAAAAAATCCCCCTCCCTTCCCTCCCATACTTAAGTGGCCACGCCCCCAAGTCCATGTGCTGCTAAGTAGAACATGCACGGGTTGAGTTTGACGAACAAGAAACCTGTGTAAATTTTCCCCATAATACACCTTCACAAAATCTTTCCTTTTCACAGGTAGAGAAACCATAAACATGTGCATGAATGGGGTCTATGTGCCTGACATTTTTTTCCCTCATATAGGGTTTATTTCAAAGTTCTAAACCACAGACACCGTGTCTACCTTTTGATGAAATGGCCAACTAATTAAAACATAAATTTAGAGTCCCCTTGCCATCTCTGACAGTACTTTTAGCTTTCAGGGTTAGCATCAGTGAATTAAATATTGATTCCAAATGTAAAGTGCCCTCATTGTGGAGTGATAAGGGCTTAGCTTTCAGAGGGAAAGGCGGCTCCCTGTGGCAATTTGCACTGAACGTTGATGGCGATTTCCACCACCGTGGCTAAATTGACCCATCCCTCCAAGATGTCCGCAAACACACGGGTGTTAATGTTTGCCAGTGTGTGGAGAGTGGATTAGCTGGGGTGGGGGGGAGGTAACAGGTCACTTTAGCTCCTCAGGTTACCTCTGATGTTGTAGAGATTCCCCTGCTTGCCCTCTCCTATGCTCCCACTCACCCCTCTAAGAACACCACCCCCCCTTTTTTTTTTAAAGATTTTATTTATTTGACACAGAGAGAGAGAGATTGCAAGTAGGCAGAGAGGCAGGCAGAGGGAGAGGGGAAGCAGGCTCCCTGCTGAGCAGAAAATCTGATCTGGGACTCGATCCCAGGACCCTGAGATCATGACCTGAGCTGAAGGCAGAGGCTTAACCCACTGAGCCACCCAGGCGCCCCTGGGAAACTTTTCTTAATTTTTTTCTCCTTTCCCTTAAATTGGTTTGAAAGGCAGGGATGTGGTGATTACTTATTCCATCCCCCTCTCCTGTTTCTCAGATTTGCATTTGTGACAAAGTTGTGCCAAATCCTTCTTGGGTACCAAGTGCAGTTGGAAGCAATCAGGATTCTCATTCTTTTTGAAAAGACCTCTCGTCCTAGGCCTTAGCTCCCTGCCAGGTAAGAAAGCTCTACTACCAATTGCTGAGTCACAACTAAGTTTGAGAAATAATGCTCCTGCTTAGAAGTTGACAGCATATGGCAGTGTAGTAAACCTCTAAGAAGTTCTAGAGCGCATGTCCAAACTGACCCAACCAACATTTTAAAAAAATAGAATAGCTGTCAACATTTTATGGACCATTAATCTTTTATAGAATATATTTAGGACATGTTTTTCTAAATTCCTGGTTACAATACTTATGCCTCAATATTAGCTTATGGTAGGAAAAAACAAGTTTACAATGTGATTAATGATGCTTTCTTCTCATTTCTGTTTGTAAGATTTAGCTTAAAGATACTCCACTGTTGTCAAGTGGCCATTAGCAAATAAAATTATGTTTGGAAATAAAAATTATGCTTGGAATTCAGAAGTTTGCTTGACTCTGGTAGATCTGGCCATTCATTCCAAGAATACAAGTTTATCACACGATGTCCATATAGAAAATTTTCTGATTGAGACATAAGATTTTCTTCAACTAATGATTAGATTTTGGCAAATGATTTTAAACATATGGATAATTCACAAATGTGCTCATTTACGCTGCCGTGAAACATTATCTTTAGCTATAACACAATTATATTGTGCAGCAAAAGTTCTATCTAGACATGTTTACTATCTGCCTCTATTTAGAAAGCTTCCAGTTATGACCAGGTGACTTCTACATGCTACTTTGAAATCTGCTGCTGGGAGTCTCAGCATACACTTTGCCCCCAAAATATACTGCAGATAATGATTATGTTCTAGATCTAACTTATTCTTATGTCTAATCCATTGCAATCACATGGCTAATAAGTTACGTACTTTAAATAAAAAGCCAAATATCAGTATTGTTGCCCTGTCAGTAAATTAAACCAAATAGAAAAATGATAAGGTGATAAAGTTAACTAAGAAATTTTTTTAAAGGTTTGGTCTAGAATGCTAGCACTTGAGAAAATATAGGTTTAATTTAAAAGATGGGGTTGCGGGTTGAGGTGTGTCTGTGTGTGTGTCTTCTGAAGCAAACTTATAATGGCAATGTTTCTAAATACTTATCATCTTCCAAATGTACATCCCACCCAGCCTTCTATTTAGACATATCACGGCAGGTCTTTTTCTAAGAAAAAGAGCTAAGACTCCTATGTGGAACAGAAAAGAAAAAAGATTGAAAGGGAACAGAAAAAGATAATTTCCTATGAAATCTAGGTAAGAACTGGCTGCAGTGGGGAAAAGAGAAAGTAGCTTTGAGGGTGTGCGTGTGTGAGATACACACACACACACACACACACACACACAAGCACAGATGGAAAGAGTAGAAGTAGAGTTCCTTTGAAAGATTTAGATAAGATGTGAGTAGTGAAATACAGAAAACCTGGCGACCACAGCATTTATGCAGTAATTTTTCTGAAGGGGGACATTTTGTGACAGGAGTCAAGAATGGGAAAAACAGTCTCACTACCATAAGCCTGATGTTCTGTTTGTCTTGAATTGTGCCTCAAACACCTGCATAACCTCCAAGCCTCAACTTTTTTCTAATTCCTGTTGTAGAGTTTAGTTCATGTGACTAAGTTTCCATTTCGTTTCCTTGCTTGGCTGTATGGTTCTTCACTCAGCCTGGTACTTGGAGACCCCAAATTTTACCAGTCCTTTCCCCCAGAAGACTGACCTCCAGCCCCTGTGTTCTACGCACTGCCTTGCCACTTGCCACTGACCCCTGTCTCACATGCCCCCTTCCCCACACCTGTCTCCTTCTCCTCATGGATCCTAGCGTGCTTCTCTCTGTCTGGGCCTTCCAAGAGCTCCTTACCACTGGGGCTCAGGTAAGCCCTGCCAGTGTTCCCAGCCCATGCTTTACACTGTACTTGGAGTCATTTTAGTAAATGCCAGTTTGGGCTAGTCAGAATACTCCTGAGTCCCGTGCTTGAAAAGCTCCAAATTCTACAGCATGATCTGTTCCCTACGTCCCCTACTTTGTTGTCTCCCTCCTCTGTTCCAGCTCATCTGATCTCCTGACTATTCCTCAAAGGCACAATGTTTACTCTCAAATCCATGTCTTTGCACATCCAGGTCCCCTCCCCCTAACTTCTTTTCCTATTAACTGCCTCCTACTCATCAATACTGAATTCATTTATCATGGCTTTTGAAAATCTCAGTCTCTGGCTAAGCAAGATGCTCCTACACACTGAATTATAATTCACTGAACTGTAATTACTTTCCTGTCTCATTTTGACCTGCCTGAAGACAAGGACAATGTCTTTCATTCAGTATCAGGAGCTCGTAGAGTATTTCATGGAACATAGTAGGTACCTAGAAAGTACTCATTAAATGAATGGACCAGAGACTATCTGCAACTACTGTACAGCGATCACTCCCTTTCTGGCGTACTGTAGAATTGCAGAATTCTTAAATGGTTAACAGTTGATTATTAGTTAATAGACATTAATTCTATTATATAGGAAAAAGATATTGGTAGCATCCATGTGAAAAGATTAACAAGCACAGATCTGCATGTAGTAGGATTGCAAATGGTTTTATCCAACCTTTATGCGCAGGAGCTGACTTCCTAAATTTAAAAAAAAAAAAAAAAAGAATGAGTTACTTTTATTAAAATAAAAAAAAGAGATCATTAAAAAAAAAGAAATGTCTCCTTAGCATGGCACACAGCTTTACAAAGAAACAACATACCCAGGGCCCCTGACGGCCTCCTGGGTTGCTCTTGCTCTTTTCTGCACGTCCTGTCCCCCCTGTTTGCCTCCTCTCATTTTCCCCCAAGCTGTTGGTGATGAGAGATTTGGCCTAGACGTGGTGCCATTTGGTTCGTATTTGAATGAGAGTGGAAGGCTCGCAACATCAGTACGATTGTCCAGTTTGGTACCTCTCTGGCTGGTGAGACTCCCACCATTATTGACCAGCTACCCTCATCGCCAACATATCCCAAAGTTTGGTGGGAGGGATGCCAGGCAGCGCTGAAGGACTTGCTTCTCCTTGCATTCCTGGTAAAGCATGTACCCTACATGGGGAGAATCGGGGTCAGTCATTTTATTTGCTTTAAGACGTGGTACCAATTTCTCATAAGGAGGCAGAATGGGTGGTTTACCAAACTAAAATAAAGGAGCCCAGCCAAACTCTCCACACAACTTCTCTCCAGCAGCAAAGTGTGTCCTGGGCATTCCTCTGGATCATTAAGACAGCACCTCTACCCACTGCAGGGCTGAGCACAGAGCCCATTCCGTAAATGTTTATGGGCTAGTCCTTCTGAGCTCCACTGAATGGGCCTTTCATTCCTTGGAAAGTTAGCAAATTCTCTTAAATAGCAATGCAATATTTAATGTTTTTTCCCTAACTCTACGTCCACAAACAGATTGAAGAAAATTGGTGTACTGGTCTAATGCTATTAAAGATGATGAAGAAAAAATGTAATGATACTTGAAACAGGCTAGCCTTCTCTGTTAGTTCATAACAGCATCAGGTGACCAAAGTCTTGGTTTTAAGGACAAGGTTTATTGATACGCAAAATTAATGAAGTTCAACAAACGTTGAGTGGGTGCCTAATACATTCAAGGTGCCATGCTAGGAGCTTTGCAAAATAAAACAGGGCTGAATCCTGGGCCTGGCCTCAAGGAATTTACAATATTGTGCCTATCTACGAAGTGGGATTGAAATTCTCTTCTCATTGACTGTAACTCAGAAGAGTAAAAATTTGTATCTCTGTTTGTTGAACAGTTTTCTTTAAGTTGAGATTGAGTCTTAGCCCCTCCTTGAAGATGTCCCCAACTCACCAACTGCATTATCCGTAACTTTTGGGCAAGGTTCTATTTGTTCACTGGTTTCTCCATTTACATTCACACTCAAACTCAACAAATATTGACTTAAGGCTCCTGTGTGCCAGGAACTGTTCTAAGAGCTTGGAGACACAGTAGTGAACAAAACTTCAACACACACACTCGGAATTAGTAAGAGCTATGAGGAGAAATCAAGCGGTCAGAGAGGGTCGTGAGGGTGAGGAGCTCTTCTGAGGAGGGTGTGTCAGGGAGGCTTTCCGGGAAGTTGGCATTTGAATGAGGACTTGCAAAAGTCTGGGGGATGTGCATGAAGGGCGGAAGTCCCAGCAAGTACAAAGGCCTGAAACAGAAGGAAGTGGAGGTGTCTGTGGAACAGTGGCTGAGGAGGAGGGCTGAGCCATGGCCAGGTTCTGGTAAGGAGGGGACTTGGAGGCCAGGCCAAGGCCAGGGCAAGGCCCAAGTAGAGGAGTTTGAGCATAGAACATAACTAATCTGATCACTGTTTAAAAAAGATCACTCTGACTATTCTGTGGAAAAGAGACTATAGAATAAGTTAAAAAAATGAATAAATACCCACTCCACTATTTCAGTCCTTGGCCCAAATGGAACTGCCCAAACACACTAGTCTTTCCTAGTTTCGCTACATGGCCAATAGCTTGTCAATATAATTGCTATTATTAAATAGCAGTTTCTACCTGGAAGATTCAGATCCATATTGAGAAAAACTGTGTAACAATTGGAAGCTTCCCAACAGTGACCTCCTGTCCCTAGAAGTGTCCACACAGAAGCAGATGAGGAGGGTTCCCTACAATGAGCAGACATGAACTTGAAGCCTCTGAGAACTGTAAATTTCCTGGACATCTTTTGCTTCCCATTCCATGATGTAGATATGGAGAGTCTAGTAGACATTATCCTGTGCTTCCTGCATCCCTCATTCTGCCAGCTGGGCATGGTGTTAGCAGATGGCACTCAACCGTCAGCCGCTCTGGAGATCTCCTTGGCTGCAGAGAGCTGCTTTGCCTCAGGTCACACCTCTTCCTGGGACATCCCATATCCATGGGCAGTCCATGTGGAGTTTAAAAAGCTCCATCCCCTCGCTCCTCCTTGGGGCAGCTTTGAAGGGCCAGCCTAGCTCCAGAGCTCCCTGAGGTCAGCTGGCAGTTAGTGGATTCTTCAAGGCTACCCACCTTCCCCGTTTGCCTAGTCTGGCTTTATTCCCTTCCTTCCCACCTGTTGGTCCCTTTAGAAATCCCCTCTCCCCCCACCCCCCACCATACACACACTCACCATAAGCTCCATCTCTGGGCTTGCTTCCGGGAACCCAAATAGAGAACATCATTGTGTAAGTAAGTAAAGGGGCTTAGTTGGAATTTGGGGCTCCTGTTTGCATTTCGAGCAAGTGTAGCATCACACAAGCCTTAAGGGAACCTCAGGCCAGGCAGGGTGTCTCACCGTATTCAAAAGAGGGCTGTTCTGAAATCTCCATGCGTGATCCAGAGAGAGCCAGGGAGCACTCAATGTTTGGGACATAGTGGCAGCTCAGTAAATATGTGTCTATTACAACCCCCAGTCATATGTGAACAGACAGCATCATATGGACCCCGTGTTCTTATTGGGAAGGTTCTGTACCACCTTAAGGGGCCGAGGGCATGCAGCAGCCAGTGATCACGGAGCTCCTAAAGGCAAGGAGTGATCTCTGTGGCATCTTGGTCTGAAGGGCTTTGTGGGAAAGAGGCAAAAGGCCATGGTTCCCCTTTGGTGGAGAAGGAGAAGAACATTGTCATGTGCTCGGGAAACTGCAAGGGACTCTGGGCCGGTCCCCAGCGTTGATTAAGAAAAGTGCATAGCATTGCAGGAGAAATTCAGAAATCACTCAAGGATGGAAACGTTTGCTATCACCAATGTTTTGAGTGAGTACTATCATTTATAACTTCACCCCACATCATTATATATCTTCCTCTGATATTTTATTATTACTTTCATGTCTCTTCCTGAAGTGCTTTGAGGATAAATTTCTTTTTTTACCACAAGGATCTTTCATATGAATAGGCTCATTGGCATCAAAATGTTAGATGATAAATTAAGCTATAATACAGAAACACGTTAAATATGGTATGTATGAGTGCAGACATCATAGGACCATGCCTGTATTTTATCGTATTTCAGTCTGAGGGTAGGAGACAAATTCTGTGGACATTAATGTGAATTCTGTACATGGGTCTTGAGAAAATGAAAGTATTCAGATAGGTTGTGTTAAAAGGAATAGATACTTCAGTCCACTCACAATAGGGTTTTAATCAATGTTTGTCCCTTCCATGCTCCCCATGGTCTGGGATGGTTCACTCTGACCAGGCTTCATTGCTTCTGCCGTAGGCAGTGTGATTCAGTGGGGTCCAGACCCAGGAAAGCCACCCTGGGTCACCTCTCAGCCCCCCACTCTCCAGCTACATGGCCTCATGCTAAGTCACTCATCCTAGAGGCTCATTTTCTCATCTGTGAAATGAGAAAGAACGTAATAATACTGAACGTATAAGGTGGTTTTGAGAAGTTAATATACGTCAAACACTTGGAAGAGTGTGATCCCTAAGAAGTTTTAAATAATCAGTTACTATACAGATGGAGTTCCCCTTTAAGAAAAGGGGAGGGGGTCCGAGGTATTCCATGGCTCTTTGTGTGTTGTGTATCACACTTGGTTCCTCCCAGCTGAAAATGTCTCTGAAATGATTAGCACAGACAAATGCAGGAAGTCTACTTGAGAATCCAGCGTAGTGATGAGGGAAGGTGGAACAGGCAGCAGGTACCCAAATACCACCAATGGAAGCATCTGTGGCTTTTCTCCCATTTCCAGCTATATAACTCACTTATCATAGCTTCAGACGAATACTTATTTTATGCATTTTATTTCTCTTGTCCATAAAATAGGCACAAGATACTGGACTATGTAGAGTTCAGAGGGAAACCCTTGCTCAATAGTTAAGAGTACCTGGTGTCCGGTATGAGTGGCTCGGTAAGCAGCCTATCGAGCTCACATAAGCTTTTATAGAGCAGCTCACACTTGGGAAAGGAGATTGGGGATGAGCGGTGGCCTCTGTTACCCTTCGTCTTATTGCATTGCTTTCTTCTCCAGCTGCCAGCAGAGCTTGGTCAAGGCTCTATTATTGTAACTGGACATCAGCGTTGACCAGTCTTACTCCTTGGACTACAGCCCTGCTGTAAGCAAGTCTTGCTTTGGAATCAGTCCGACCTGGGTAGACCCAGGCTCTGGGTGAGCAGGGGCGGTGGGGAGGTTTACAGTTTCTTGTGGAGTCTGATATTCCCTCCCACACTCCTGGGAGCAGGAAGAAAGCATCAGTTAAGGCAATGCCTGGTGGGTTCCTATATAGGACCCAGGAGTGGTGGTCTTCTCCTCTTCCTTCTCATGCTCAGGAGCAGTGATCTTCTATCTGCAAAGTGAGAGGCTTGGCACATCACAGACATTTCACTCAGCACCACAGAATCTGAATTTGTGATAGTCATCCCCAAAGTCTGATCTAGGAACAGCAACACCATGTCTTTCCACATGAGCTATAGATCAAGGCATTCCCGCGTCCATTTCATTAATCTGTTTGGATCCGATGTTTTCATTCCTTGAATAAAACAAACAACAAACACAAACGGTGAGAGGTAAGAGATTTGCTAATCTCAACTCCCACAATATATTTAATTTACAGAGAGTTTCAGATTTCCTGACCTTAAGGATCTTATTTCTATGAAATGGGTACATTGTTAACAAAAGAGGATTTAGTGCAAAGTACTTTCTCCATGCTTGAATTCTTTTTGCATTTTGTGCCTTTTGTTTGAATCATACCACTTGAGATCAGATTTATCAATTTTAACATCTGGAAATAAACGATCTTGTAAGGATTCAATGTGCATATCTACAAAGCGATAGTACTATGGGCTATAGGAGAAATAGTCATTATAATAGCATCCAAGAGCAGTCAAGAAAATTTATAGCCATGGGCTAATTATCCTTTTCGTGGGTATTTCCCACCCCCCCCTTCTCTCTCAAGTTTACATCATGGTGAAAATTCTTCCTCTCAGGCTAGGTTAAGGCTATGGGCTCATGTAAATCCTAATCTAGATATAGAACATATTTATTACGGTAGCCCTTTATTGGTGTCTCTACAGAAAGTGGAGTGGATAGGGATGCTCAGAACATTCTGTATTCCAAAGGAATAACATCTACTATGTTGTAATGTTATTTTCTGCTGCCGTAGCAGAGAACCACCTCAATGCGAAACCACACTTTCTTCAGTTTCTTTAAACTGCATTCCCCTCCCCCTCACACTTTTGGGGACCATCCTGCTGGTTTTCCCGTAAACGGGGCCTTTTTACAGACAGCGAACCCTCTGGAAGGTTGCGCTCTGGACATGCTGTCTCCTCTGTCAAGTTCATTTCTTTCTTCCCTTTTCCAAGCTACAAAGCTACAACAATGTTTATATTCATATGAAGTATTTCAGCAATTCATAGCCAATTTATCAATGACCAGGCAGCTGCAGGCACTGCAGTCTGAGAAAATATACCAGCTCACTTGGTGTTTACATAGGCTCTGAAAGCCCCTAGTCGCGGCCAGGGGACAGAAAACCCCAGGAGTCATTAGAAAGGTACACTGGAGCCCCGGCCCGAGATGGCGGAGGGATGTTTGCATTATAGCCCAACACATCATTAAGGACACAATTGTTATTTAATGTGGCACAATCATCTTTCTACTCTTCATGAAATCCACTTAAGTAATTACCTTCTTAGCTCATTGGCTCTGCGAGCCGCCTGGCTAGAAAGGGTTATATCGAAGGAAATATTAAAAAACAGCCTCATACAATTGCCCCCTTTCAGCTGACTGTTCCTTATTAACATATTCAAAATGAAGGTCTTCCCCCACCCCCCACGACCCTGAGAGGGTGAGGGAACTCCAAGGTAAATAAATGCTCTGGGGCATTAGCAGGATTTCAAGAGAATAAGAACACATTACCCAAAGTGTCTTCTACTGTCAGCCATTCTTAAAAAAAACAGCTGATACCTGCATAATGCCTGGCTCTTTGTATTTTCACTTTGACATCTGTTTTAGCCAATCAATTTTTCATTGAAGCCAAAATGCTGCTTTAAAATTTGCCTTGGCTTTCTCCTTTTAAGACAAGAACAAATTTATGAAGAAAATACTCCTTTACAAAACTCAATGCAGGCTCCCCAAAGCTGTGTGGATCTTGGTAAGTGGCATAGTTTTGAAGCCTCGCTTTGAATAGTCTAGATATTAAGACGGATGATTTAAAGAATCCACAGGACTTATTTTCAGAGCACATTTACATGTCTTTCAAACAGATTTTTTTATTATGACGTGTCCAAGATGAGCTTGCAAAGATTTAGCATCATTTAAGAAGAGCAGTGCCGAAGTACGGAATTGAAATTACTTGAAAACACACATCTGCATTTTAAACTTTAAGCTGGCTTTCAAAATACCCTGTACAATCCATGTTTACTATAAATACAGCGAGGTAAGTCTGAAATACCTTTATCTTATTTGGTAGCTCTGTGTTTGAGCCTCTTTGTTTGAACGGAAGTGTCAGCTGTATTTTACTTTATTATATAAAAAAGTTTCAGAATTTAATTAAGGGTCAAGTACCAGCAGTAGATAAATGCAACAGCGAAAGCATATTTCTGATCACTCTGAAGTCTGCAATCATGAAAATTATTATCATTGAGTAAAACTGGTCTCAATGATGGTGACTGGGAGACAGATTCTGTGTTACTCAGCCGTCATTTACATAATAATGGGTTCCAGTTTTCATCAGCACCTTTTGTTTGTACAGTGCTTACTGCTACACTAAATTGTCAAAATGTCATTCCTCTCCAATCAGCCAGAAAATATCAACAGTAAACAAGGCACAGGAAGAAATTCTCTGATTAGAAGTGTGGCAAGAGGAAAAGGAGAGCTCAAGTCTCCCCAAGCACTGGAAATGTTTTTTTTTTTTTTTCCTGGTGTCCCCAAGAAGACAGTCACAAGGCTTGGCTTAGGAAAATGACTTCTCTCCGCTCCCCCCCCTCCGCCAGCCCCTTTAATGAAGAAATACCACTCTGCTACCGAGGTCGCTCTGAAACCTCAGGGCTCTCCCTGGGGATTAATAGATTTACATATGTATTTGTCGTCGCCACTCTGGGGCCTCTTAAACTGGGCATCATCCCCCCACCCCCATCCAGGGCAGACTCTCTCAGATTAAACTGGCAGGGATCTCCTAGTTTTCTTGTCCCTGCTCTTTCTCTGACTGCTGGCTAGTGGAGTTCCAGAGGATAAAGGAGCCGTGGGGAAGAATTTGGCCCACGACCCCACTGCCACCACATGGGGCACTTACAGGGAACTTCCCATCAGCTGACACTCCTCTCCCTTCAGACTACCAGAGGCTGAGAGCCAGCTCCTGAGGGAGGTGCCCAGGGGCTAAGGAGCTGGAGAGGAATCCCAGGTGGCAGATGGGGCTACTACTCTGCTCTCCACTGGCCATCACTTGAACTCGGGGACTGGGGACGTGGGAGGATAAGACGCCAGTGGCAAAGCCAGTGGCAACATTTTGGGGGTTGAGCTCTGGGGGCCCAGCTCTGAATTCTTTCTCCTTCTCTGCCAATCCCCCCCAACCAACTTCCTTCCACGATATTTTAAAGTATGTAAGATACATGAAATCAATGAATCTTTGGTTCCTCGAGGAAAACTGCTCAGGACCAGAAAAAGATGAGGATGAATTAATACAATATATGCCTTATAACCATTATAGTTACAAAGTATATTAAAATTAAAGACTTCACATTGTGTTTGAAATAAAAATGAATATAGTGGCATTCTGCCAAGAGTCCCAGAAACCACTCTTGTGTGGAATTGAAACATTTGGCTCATATAATACTTAATTTATTTTTATGAAATGACAAGTTATATAAATGTACGTTTAAAACAGAGGGGCACAACATTTTGGGGGGTAAGTTTCTTTGTATTCTGGCTTTTACAGCTCCACAGAGTTATGACATAGCTAAATAGAACAAAAAACAATAAACTTCTCCAAAGTGTGTGTGTGTGTGTGTGTGTGTGTGTGTGTGTGTGTGTGTTTAAGGTCCATGTTCCACAAGTATTTCAAAATGCGATCATACAGTTAGGTTGCCCAAGGAAAGGCTCCTAGTACCTTCTTTTGGGCATGAATGGGAGTTTTAAAATCTATTGAAATGAAGTGTTGACATCAGGAAATATTTTGTAGAGCATTCAGGTTTCTTACCATGCACTTTATTTTGCTTGGCTACTTTTAATTTTTTTCCCCACTTCTTCTCTTTGAAAATCCGACATTGTCCAAACCCTTTCGATTAAGAAGCTTGGCTGAATGGAGGCGCGGCGATGATGTGGCGGTGCATCGATAAACAGGGGGCCCGCAAAGCTGGGCAGCGCATGGGGGAAACAGGGCTGATCAGCGGTAATTACCCTGACACCTCATGCAATACAGGGAATTAACTCCTAGGACTTTGGGCCGAATGAAGAAGAAGTTGATGTTTCACGTTGTGAATGCATCAGTGCCTGAACCCATTACCAGTTTGAAGGAAGATGGGAATTCACTCTACTTTTTGGGGGTGGGGGTTGGGGCCGGGAATGCAGAGCGCTGTGCAGAAAATGAGAAGGTAATTCAGGATGCTGAAGCAACAGCAATTTGTATTTTTATTAAGGCCTTTACCTTCTGAGTCTATATCGTATCCATAAGACATAAATAAAAGAGGAGATCCATGGCAACCATTGTCTTGGACATGGGGGGAGCCTGTCGTTTTTAAAGAAGAGGTTAGTGTGTCACCAAAGCAGGTGACGGTATTTGGCGACAGACCTAAAGGAGCGGAAGTGCTGGAAAACACAGAGCAAGGAGGGGAAACAGAGCTCAAAAGGCAACTAGTTAGCAGCTGGCCCCATGACCTTTAACTGCATCCATGGTAACTGGGCTAAAGATGGAGTTCCATTTTATTATCCTCACACCCACAATGTTAAGCCTGTGAATCCCATTGCAATTTAATGGCTGAAATCAGAAGGCAGATCTGTGTTCACTGGACCAGTGCCGATACCCTCTTAGCTAATGAGCGCAATAAACATTTTCATGCCAGGAATCCAGTGCAAGTGGAAATATTATGCCATACAGAAATATATACCCAAACACAAAGAAATGGTCAGTAAAGCCAGTCTTTTTTGTATACTTGCATATTCTAGCATTCCAAGCCAGTCCTCTTTTAAGAGAAGAATTTTAAAAAGCTGCTAGGCTATTAAAAACTGTGGCATACCACAAAGCTTATTGTGAACGAGAAATCTGAAGTTATGAATTCTGGAGTTAATGACTATTACTGCCTCTTCTATTATTTTCTTTAATGAATCTTATTATTTGTAAATGTACGCTTCCTTTTATGTGCCTCTAATATACTCTATGCCTTTTCCCTGACTGTACGCTGTACCTCCAGCCACTCAAAAACAGCATAGGAGCGACCCCCACTTCTTCGGTAACAGGGAGGAGGTTTCTCTTGTTAACTTCGCCTTCACCGCCATTCCGGCCCTAAGAATTAGCGACAACAGGGATCTATTGTCGCAGACTCTGCAAACCTGCAAGGATCCATAGATCACACTTGTTTGTTTCGAAGCCCCAGGAAAAAACTGATGAAGGTATCTGACCACTAGTGGATGAGCCTTTGAGCATGCCCTGCCTTTCTGAACAAACGCGGTTCGTGGAAACGCTTTTAATGAAAACGCACAGATTCGGGTTCAGGAGGAGATGACAATGGTGTCTGAATGGCTCAATCTCAGCCACAGCTGGCTTTCAAGGTTCAAGTCCAGTTCATATCCTAGATGAATTTAACTCTGTGTCGGTTTTCTGCTCACCTTCTCCCGGTCATCCTTTGGACAAAACTTACTTTTAACACATTAAACTTCAGCTGTGTCACTGTGCCACTAGTATGGAAAGGCTGCCAAGAAGGATCCCTGAAACCCCTCTTACTTGTTGCGACAAGATGTAGTCAAAGTTCCAAGACGCGTTGGGTACCAGAAGAAAACGGAACTTAAACGGAATTTTTTTTTTTTCCTTCTTTTCGTTCAGATTTTTCCTCAGGAGTTCTGAAATATTCCCCAACTTTATTTTGGTGAAATGCTTTTCTGAACAAAGATGAGGGCTTAATAACTTTCCTTATCAGGAAAAATAAATGTTTCTTACAGCACAATGCAAGGCATACTTTATAAGAGAAAGCTTGAATCGTGTTGCTAACAGAGATTACTTGTTCTGGAAGCTACAAAGGTCAGGGAGAAGATAATTTGGCTGCTTCTTATCTTTAACACAGTGTCACTTTTATCATGATTAGAAAGTTTTAGGAGGGTTGGGGAAAAAAAAAGGGATAGACAAAAGAAGTGAAAAGTCAGATCCCTGAATAATCACACCTGTTTACTTGACTTATGAAAGGGCAGGATGTGTCTCTATTGGTTTAATAAAAGATGTTCTATCAATTTAGACAATTATACCAAAGATTAAGAATGTCATGAAGCTGGTGAAATCTCCTAGGTAACATTAAAAAATAATATGCTTTTAGATCACATCATATATTAAATGACAACTGCCAATTTTTTTTAAAGGAGTACTCAAAATTCTTTCTTGAATGACAATTTGAAGTTAAAATACTTTGTTCTCCACAGTTAACTTCATTGACATGACACTTCTTGACTAGGGAGACTTGGCCCCTAAGAGCTTTTTCTGTTATCCAAGTAAAAGTAGATCGTAAAGTAGACTTTATGGCCTCCCTGCATCATCGCTTAATTAAGGAACAACAAGAAATGCTCTGCTAGCACATTACTTGGCTTAAGATATCCAACTATGACTTACATTTAAATATTTGCCATCTTCTTGACTCAACTTTGTTTTCTTGGTTCTGAACGATTGCTTTCCTCATCGTTCGTTAGCTTAGTAAAAATGATTTCAAGCCTTAATAAGAAGACAGTAGTCACAAAGGGGAAAGGCAGATGAACACAGACTCAACTCTGGGGAGGACGGACGAATGGCTGGACCAGAGGTGACAGGTTTAATGCACTCACCTGCATGGTCCCTGCTTGCTCAGTTTGCGTAATCCTATCGGCTCCTTCCTGAGGACTGTTTCACAAATAACCTGCTAGCCACAGTGATTCTGGGAAGTCCTCCATGTGGGAGCTATGGAAACACCTAGAATCATTTACTTCCCTTTAAACAATGTCTTTGCAATAGTCCTTGGTCTTTGGAGGGAAGACTCCGCCCTTCCTCTAAGCCTCCACCACGTGGAGCCTCCCCCCAGTAAAGGTCTGGTACTCCTCAGTTGGCCCAAGCAACGAAGGAGGGAGCCTGAACTCCACTGACCCCCAGGTAGACCACTGGCCGGGAACTCATGCGTTGGTGAGAAGCTCTCAGGGAACAGGTTATAAGCAGAGAGATCATCTGCCAGTCAGAGTGGTCGCCCCTCTAAGGAACCCCGACTGCCCCCACTGCCGCTCACCCCAGCTTTGCATTATGCTTCTTTTGCCAAAATCATCCTTCTGCTCCTCCTCTTCCACCTGTAGCCTTACCTTCTGGATCGCATCCCACGTTCATAATTTAACCTCTGCCCTGCCAGGCAAAGCACCAAGTGCTTCTGGCTAGTTTGTGACAAGGTATGAAAAGCCCATCGTCACTTCAGACTTTTCAACTCCTGGTTCCCTGGCACAGGATCCTTTGACCTGTATGGTAGAAGTGAAACCAACGTTGTTATTCCCAGCACCGTCTGTGGGAAACATACTCATTTATCAGGCTCTTAGCCTGTGCATGTCATAAAAACTATCTCATTTAATCTTTGTAACAATTCTATGGAGAAAGCGATTCTGGGAGGCTAAGTAAATTATCAGGAGTGAGAGAGATAACAAGTCATTTAGTTGCGCTATAATTCTTAGAAAAACCAACTTGGATAATAATTGAGTTTTCGTGGCATTTTTGTGGTACAGATGCAGGTCTAAAGATCCTTGAGCACCATTGCTATTTGTGGACTCGGAGGACGAGGGACTCTTCTCTAACTGATTTTTCTTACAAAGGTCCCAGGATCCTCATCAACTTGACTGCTTGGGGAGTGAGTGTAGGTCACCGGACTACCTTGAAGCTGTATTTCCCAGCTCCTAGTCTGATCTTTTGATGCTCGCTGGGAAACACTGAGGGTGCTTGACTCCCGTTCTCTCCTTGTGCCATTGCCCTGCCCATGGCGTGCCTGTGAATAACTTAGTCAACAGCTGTGTGCTGTTTTACCTCCGTGCCTGGCTTCCGGTAGGCATTCAAAAGTATATCCACTGGGGACCCCTGGGTGGCTCAGTGGGTTAAGCATCTGGCTTTGGCTCAGGTCATGATCCTAGAGTCCTGGGATCGAGTCCCACATTGGGCTGCTTGCTTGTCAGGGAGCCTGCTTCTCCCTCTGCCTGCAGATCCCCATGCGTGTGTGTGCTCTTTCTCTCTCTCCTTCTCTCTGAAAAATAAGTAAGTAAGTAAATAAATAAATGAATCTGAAAAAAAAAAGTATATCCATCAGATCAATTGACAAATTTTAGTAGCCTCTTTTAGTAAGAGTTATCCTGTCAGATGACTTCCACAGAGAGCGAATGTGGAAGGGAAATGATGGTGAATTTTTCAGTTGCCATTGACGTTATTTACCTGTACATATCACTCTCGCTTTCTCCTCAGAGAGAGAGGTAGGAGATATGAAAGATAATACATCAAAACAGCTTTAGAGTTCTTAAAAACAAACAAACAAACTTGGAAATAAAGATACACTTGACTTTGCAAAAACATCCAATGTGATTCAAAAGCCACTGCAGGGTCCTCACTAACACGGAACTTCTACATCTCCGTCTATGGGCCTCATCTGCAAGCAAAAAGTGGGGGCCCCATGATGGTCAGAACAAAATAGGCAGGGAGGGAGTCAGGCACTTTCCCAGAGCAGGAGCACTTTCTGGAGAGGCTGGGCGAGAGTAACAGACCTGACTCCAGGAACGTCTTCTCCAGTTACTCACTGCGTTGGACTGCGGGGTGAACAAGTCCTACCCCAGAAGACTTGTGGAAAAAAGGCAGGTCAACAATAGAAAGCAATTTTCTAAATATATAGGATCTCAGACTATTGATGATAAGAGGAGAAATGCAAGCAACATGTTTCAAATGTGGCACGATGGCAATCTAACGCTGGAGAGATAGAAAAGCAAAATGACTAATAGGTAGAAACAAAGGAGAGTCGAAATTCAGAAAATCAGTTTATGGGGATAAGTCACATAACATTGAAGGAATGGAGAAAACACACAAACGATAGGACTCTGATCTTTGGGTAATAAATAAGGCAATCTGCATGCACAAGTGGCTCAAAATGGAATCGTATGGGAAGAAAACCAAGCAATAATTCACAGTGAAAAATCATCCCGTCCTCAAATGAGAATGCAACTCTTCTTGTCAAATACTATAGTCAACCAGCCAGTTTTAGTCGATGTAGGGAAGTACTTTTGGTAGAGGGTTCAATTTAAGATTCAAAAGGACTCATGCCTGAAGAGTAACGCTGTTTTTCTGAAGGCCAAGGTCATGCTTTACATGTCGTGTAAAGTGCTTGGTACATTTGGCGGTGTTAATGTTATCGCTGTTAGTTCCATAAGGAAAAATTGAAAAAGTGGGTCAGGGAGGGAAAAAATCACTCATGTGATAGTCTTTTAAAAATAAATGTCACACACTGCTATTTAGAATGGGTTAAATATAATGAAATTAAAGATAAAGTTTGTATTCTATCCTCCTAATATATTTGGAGCTATTTTATTATACATCAAGACTTCCCTAAACAGATGAATAATGATAATCAAGGTTTCTATTTATTTCTGCTATAGTGTGGAAGTAACTGCATTATTTGGGTAACTCTGATAATTCCAACAGGCACTAGAATAGGCATATACATAGAGGGGAAACATGTCAGATTAATTGTACTCTACGACCAGAAGCATGGCAAACAATTCATGTTAATACCTTAATTAGGATGTGCCTCCAATTGGCCAGTCCTTCTGGATGGTAATTGTTTGTGTGGAGAGATGTTCTACCCGTTTTACTGTTTTCTCTGTGAATCCAAGAATAGTCTAAAGCCTTAATTATCTGGTATGGTTAAAGGAGAAGGCAGTTTGGATTTTCTGGGTAAATGAAACATAAACATTTAGGGTCAAAAAGTTTAGTTTCTGTCAAGTTTTACTGATAATTTCCCCAAAAGCATTATCATGAAGGTTCATGTAAGCACACTTACCTTGCTCAAATTCAAGTACATGAATTTCTGAGTAGAAATATCATGAAAAGGGGGGTTGGGGAGAGAGTGAGAGAGAGAACTATAATAATTTGGGGCAATGTCCTCCGTCTTTTTTTCCACTTGAGCATTGCCAAGGGGTGACGATATGATGAGAGGTGTGTTGGCTCTTTAAATGGCCACAGTCCCCGTATCTCAGATCAAGATACCACTTTTATCTGAGTTGGGGTTCTGGGAGTCGAGGTATAGGAAACCCTATTTGCACAGCACTACAACTAAATATTGGACCATCATACTGTCCATTGTTCAGCCATGGGAACCATGAACTATTCCAGTCTGTGAGAAAAAATAGTCTACAGTGAATTCATTATGAGTTAGTACTATGCTTCATTTTATGGCAGATATACAAGGATTTTTTTTTTTTTATTCCAAGGGTGCTTTTTACTTTAGTTGAAATCCTTACCTCCATGTAAGATATGTACTTTGGTATGTACTATATGTCCATATGTACTTAGTTCTTAGATATGTTCTATAGGTGAGCATCAACTTGACTTGTGGGCCATAATTATTACATAATCTACATGATAAAATGTTTAATTTATTAATACGTTCATATTGCTATGTTTCTTTTTGGTCATTTGCTCTTTGGCCCTAAAAATATGGTTCAGAAACAGCAGCAAAATAAATGCTATTTTGTTTTGAGAAAATGCTATTAATGTTTTGAGAAAATGGTATACTGAGGGATAATTAAGTATTTTTATATTATAAAATCACGGAGTTCTTTGTTTGTTTGACTTATTCAGCCACATTAAAATAATGACACAGATGACCTCTACCTGCTTTTGGTTATAATCTCTTGTTTGTTTCAGTTGCACTACACCTATACAGCTCGGCACAGTACATATTAGCCGCATGTGGCTATTTAAATTTCCAGCATTTAAAATTAAATATAGTAAAAAAAAAATCAGGTTTTTTAAGTATTATGAGTCACATTTTAAGTGCCTACAGCTACTTGTGTCTTGTACCTATCATATAAGACACAGATAAAACATTTTCATTGTTCTACTAGACAGAGCTGTACTAGACAGAAGGTTCTATTGCTCTAGATTTTAAATTTGAAAATTGGATAAATTTCTTATTCTAATTAAATCATGAGGTTATTTTCCCCCTTAAGAATGAAAATAATTTTTTTTGGCTATTTATTACTACTTAGACATTGCTGTATTCTTGCAACTCCAGGCACAAAGAGGAAACACATACTTGATTTTTCCCAGTGCTAACTCATCATCAGAGTTTATGTTTGCTTTTTCTTTTTTTTTTCTTTTATTTTTGATAATCTCAAGATTTACTGATGTCTTTGATGTTCAGAGATGGTAGAATTTAAAATTGTGGATTATTTGAATTATGTAGGCATATCCATTGCTTGTAGAAATAAACCATTTAAAATACATGGTGTAATTTAGAGCCTTTTGGAATTGTGAAGTTGTTTGGTAGGTTTAATCCTTCTAGGGATAACAATGTAAGATCAGAACAAAAAGTAAGCACAGACAGAAAAACCAAACAATCTGCAGTTCCTTTTGAGAGACACAAAGCAGGTAGAGACTTAGTGGAGAGGGGTCTGACTTTGAAAGGTGAATTACAACAGGTGAGATGGGAAGTTTGTGGACTTTTTGAGGACACTTCCTAATTATAATATGATTCTGGTTGCCTTGTTGGCTTGAGACTTCAGGAGACAGTTTTGGGGCTGGTCAAGTAGCCAAAAAGTTAGGGTATAAATCCTTGCAGGTGAGAGTTGTAAAGTAGGTGGATTGCAAAGTTGTGTGAAAACTTTTCCCAGGTCCTTAGATTCCTAGCAAACAACATATAGTGGGAAGTTTTGTGAGTACGACAGAAAAGCATCAGTGGAGGCAGAAATAATTAAGCAGAGATTTTAGCTGCAACACACCACATGGGAGACAGTTTGCAGCCTGAGTCCAGTTAGATTAACAGCCTGCTCTTGCAAAAGACATTCTTAGAGGATGTTACAGAAAAACATGACCCATATCAGGAAAAAAGAAAATCAGTCAATGAAAAGTCATCTTGAGGTAACTCAGATGGTATAATTAGCAGACAAGGGCCTTTAAATAGCTACTGTAAATAGTCAAAGATATAAAGGAAATATACCCACAATAAATTAAGATGCATGGAACCAGCAGAGAAATAGAAAGTTTACAAAGTAACCAAATGGAAATTGTGGAATTGTAAAGTACAATAACAGAGAAAATAAATGACTGGGTGAGTTTAAGAGAAGACTGAATAAGGCTAAAGGAAAAGTTAGTGAACTCGAAGAAGATAAATCAGTAGAAATTATCCAACCAAAAAATAGAGAGAAACATGACTGAAAGAAAATGTTCACAGTCTGTGGGATCATATCAGGTATTCTCACATGTGTAGGAGTTTCAGAGGAGAGGACAGACAGAACAGGAAGAAAATATAATTTAAGAAATAATGGCCAAAATCTTCCCAAATTTGGTATAACATATAACAAACTCAATTAATCCCAAAGATAAAAAGAAAGTCAAACCCAGAGAAGGGGTAAAATCAAAGATAAAGAGAAAATCATGGAATCAGATGGAGAAAAATAAAGGGAGAAATGATAAAAATTATGACTGACTTCTTTCTCATCAGAAAAAATGAAGGCCAAAACCCAAACAAATCAAACTCAATACAAAGGAACCACAGCTTTAAAATGATGAAAGAAAGAAAAAAAAATATGTCAATCAAAATTCTATGATCAATGAACTTACTCTTCAAAACTGAAGATGAAATAAAACATTTTAAATTAAAAAAGCTAAGAGAATTCATTACCAATAGAACTACATTGCAAGGAAAGATACAGGACATTCCTTAGGCCAAAGGGGAAGAACAGAAGGAATGAATACTAGTAAAAAGAAAAAGTAGGTGGGAAACAGGAGATCATATATGTAGATTTATTTTCTTCTTTTAATTTTATTTGACACATAGGTTTATTCAAAGCAATAGTCATAACTCTGTTGAGGGATTTATAGTGGTTGTTGATATAACTGATATTGTAGCAATAACAAACAGAGGAAAATGAAATGATACTTTGATACTTTTGCAAGGTTCTTATATTTCACACAAAGTAGTACAATATTAACTCAGGTGAATTTTTTAACCTAAAGAGAAACATTGTAATTCTTAGAGCATCCACTAAAAATGCAAAGAAGCATAGATTAAAAAGCTAATATAAGGGTCAAAATGGAAAGCTAGAAATACTCAGTTATTTTAAAATAAGGCAGGAAAAGAGAGAGAAACCAAAAACAAAAGAGATAAATATAAACAAAGAGCAAAATCACAAACCTAAATACAACCATATCTATGACTACATTAAGTGTAAATGTATAAAATACTACAATTAAAAGGGAGAGATTATATAGTTTGATTAAAAAAAGCAATACTCTACTATATGTTGTCTATAAGAGACACACTTAAAATGTAAAGACAAAAATGAATTTTAAGTTAAAAGAATAGAAAAATGTATACTGTGTAAATATTAATTGTAAGAAGCTGGCACATCTATATTAAGACCAAAGTAGACTTCAAGAAAAGGAATGTTAGCAGAGGTTAAGAGGACATTTCAGTCACAATAAGGGGGTCAGTACATCTGGATGACATAATTATATTATGTACTGAATTATTATTATGTACATGATTACTAATATGCTTATTAATAATGTATACATAATAACTATGATGTCCTAAAAATAGAGTTTCAGAATAAAGCTCTCAGAACTAGAAGGAGATATAAATCATTGCAGTCATAATGGCAGATGTAATACTCCTTTCTACTGCAATCATTCATTTTCCAGAATGAGAAAAATCAGTAAAGGTATAGATGATGTGAATAATACCATCAACAACCTTGATCTAATTAACATTTCTAGAACATAGCACTCAAAGACTACAGAATACATAGTGCTTTCAAGTGTGCATAGAATGTTCACCAACATTGGTTATCTGTTAGACCATAAAACAAATTTTAAATTTCAAAAGTGTGACATCTTAAAGAATATGTTCTCTGGAAAAAAAAAAGGAATTAAATTTAAAAACATGTTCAACTTCTTCTGAAAATCAGTTTTACATTTTTACAGAGCGAAGATTATAATATTCAGACAGAATTCACTAACGCATTTTAATACTTCTATAAATAAAATTATGATGATTTGAAGTTAGGATTTCAACATAGAAATTTTAGAAAAAGAGGAACACATCAGACTTAGTGCTGAAACTGAAAAGTAAGTTGTCAGTAGAACAAGATAGCTCAACATAGATTCACTGGACAGAAAAGTAGGCTTGATATTGCTCTAAAATGTATAAGCAGCTAGTGCCAATTAAATCTGTCTACATTAAAAATATATATGATACTCCTACATTTGGATTGAGATATAAAGTGAAAAGTTTTTTGCAAGATAATTTGTCAGTATGTTTCATAAGTCTGGAACAGATCCTGTTATTCCATTTTTCAAAAAAAAAATATTGCCTGAAATGTTCTGATTTGTATGACCAAAAATATCCAGTACAGTGTTATTGATATGTTAGTCTTATTATAGAATATTATTTTAGTTTTATTATAGAATATTATTCACACAAGAATAAGCTCATAATGTATTGCTAAGCAACACAATTGGATTATATAAAAAGTATGCACGGAATGATACCATTGTATTAAAATTACATATTTATAGTGAATTAGAAAAATTATGAAAGAATAAATATGAGGTAATTAATAGCAGTTCCACCAGCAATAGTTTTCTTTTGTGTTTACTTTTTACACTTAAAAATATCCAATATTATACTTCTTTGTCAAAACTATGGCCTCATTATGTTCTTAGTATCATGACTAACATACAATGACTACACACTGTGTTTTAGTGCTTTGTGTATGTCATGTCATTTATTCTTCACAATGATAAATATATCCATTTCATAGACAGGGAAAGTGACACAGAGACTGAGTAATTTGCCCCAGCATATGCAGCATATGACCATATGTGGCATGTGGTCAGGCTGAGATGTGGTCCCAAGAAGACTGAATCCAGAGCTGCTGCTCTCCCATGCCACTAAAGGCACCCAGATACATTTCTATTATCAGGAGGAAAACATACTGGAAGACAAAATTGCTCAATAACAAGATAATAGTCTCTCAGTGGACCCACAAAGAAAAGTCAATGCCGCATGTTGAGGTCAATGGGCATACCTGTTGGGCTGGAACTATGTGGGAATGGATGGAATTTTGCTTCTGTGGGTAACAGGGCCCAAAGATGCCTCAAAGAAGTTGGGGGCAGGAAATTGGGATTATTGTTTGAAAACGAGTCTAGAGAAGAGCTCCCAGTTAGTGAAAGAAGACAGGAACAACCAGCCTCCTCTGCTGTCAGGACTGTGCCCTATGTGAAGCTGTGTGCCTGGAAAGGAAGATGACATATATCCCACTTTGTCATCAGGAATTGAGCAAGTTGTTCCTTGAATGATATGTTCTCAGTATCACTGCAGAGCCAGAAACCACTGTGACCACTGTAGCTCTTGGTCCTGGAGTCAAGACCCTTGGGATGTGGAAGAGTAATTAGAAAGAGTTCTACCCAGGGGATGAGCACAGAAAGAGAGAGAAAGGCACACAACAAAATGAAATGTTTCACAGATGAGGCTGCAGATCAAAATTTCAAAGTATATTAAAGACTTCCAATGCTGAGAACGAGAGCCTAAATGTCAAAAATGCACTACAGACAAAATCAAAATAATAGGAAATTTTGAAAATGACTTTAAATATGCATAGGAGGGGTGCCTGGGTGGCTCAGTGGGTTAAGCCTCTGCCTTCAGCTCAGGTCATGATCCCAAGGTCTTGGGATTTAGCCCCGCATTGGGCTCTCTGCTTGGGGGGGGAGCCTGCTTCTCTCTGTCTGCCTCTCTGTCTACTTGTGATCCTTCTCTCTGTGTCAAATAAATAAATAAATAAAATCTTTAAACAAATATGCATAGGGATTATCAGTGAAGTCAATGAAGGTATAACACCTGTAAGAAGAATAAAAAATAAGTCACAAAAGACAGGAGTGTAAAAGAACAAGTTGGAAATCTTGGAAATAAACATATAGTAATTCACATAAAATACAAAAGTGACTAGGTGAATTCTAGACTGGACACATTTGCAAGGGAATTAGACAAGCCAGAAATAGTATTGAAGACTTCACTCAAAATACGCCTGCCTGCCTGTCCCCTTCTTGTCTCTATGTTCATATATAGATAAATAGATATTCTTTCTATATACCTATTCTAAAAAGATACAAAGTTTTAAATCCAAAGTAACAAACATCCAGTCATAAGATAAGTAATCCTGGAGGTCTATAGAACAGCACGATGACTGTAGTTAATCATACTATATTGCATATTTGAAAGTTGCTAAGGGAGTAGATCTTAAAAGTTCTTATCACAAGAAAAAAAATTTGTAACTCTGTGAGGGGATGGATGTCAATAGACTTAACATGGCTCATTTCACAATACACACATATGTCAAACCACTATATTATACACTTAAAACTAAGTGTATCTGCATAAAATATGTCATGAAGAAATACATGTATAAATTTATAAACTTTTTGGGGATTAGGTCAAAAGGCTGTGACATAGGTCTAATAGGACTTCAGGAAAAAGACCAAGAAGGAATGGTGAAGTAATAAAGTAATATTAGATGAAGTAAGACCTGAAAATTTCCCAACATTGATTCGAGATCTATGTTCTTATGTTAAAAATTCTTTTCAAATAAAGAATAAAAAAAAAAAAAAACCAGATAAGAAAGAGAAAAGAAATCCACATTTAGATATATCATAGTGTGACAGCATATTATAAAGGAACCCACCAGAGAAAATACAGGTTACACAAAAGTCTTTGATGGCAGACATCTCACCTATAGTAAATCATGCTGGAAGACAATGGATCAATATATTCAGGGTAGGTTTTGGAAGGAAGAGGAGTGGCGGGTTGGGTGAGCCTGGTGGTAGGTATTATGGAGGGCACGTATTGCATGGAGCACCGGCTGTGGTGCATAAGCAATGAATCTTGGAACACTGAAAAAAAATAAAATAAAATTACTTACTTATTTAATTAATTCAGGGTCATCCACCTTGAATTCTATACCCCCAACTAGCTTACAATTCACTAAAGAGATTAAAAAAAATCAGAAAAATAAAGACATAGTTTACCAATTCCAGGCCTCCCTGAAAGAATTCCTGATGAAGTATCGCTGTAAGAAGAAAAATAAATACAGGGGCGCCTGGGTGGCTCAGGGGTTCAGCGGGTTAAAGTCTCTGCCTTCAGCTCAGGTCATGATCCCAGGGTCCTGGGATCGAGCCCCACAGCAGGCTCTCTGCTTGGCAGGGGGCCTGCTTTCTCCTCTCTCTCTGCCTACCTCTCTGCCTACTTGTGATCTCTGTCAAATAAATTAATAAAATCTTAAAAAAAAAAAGGAAAAATAAATACAGGGTAGGATAGAAAATAGTAAAACTGGTGACACAATTGAATGTAAAAAAATACCCGCTTTTTCTTTTGTTCTGAAAGTAAAACAAAAACTGTTCCACACCAATAATAAGACAGGGGAGATAATGAGAGACAGAGAGAAACACACACCCACAGAGATGGGCAGAGAGGACTGAGCAGTGAGGAGTACCATTCAGTACATGATGTGAGCCCTTGTGCTTGTGTGTAGGAGAATAGAGACAAATAACCACAGGATCTTGTGAAAAACATTTACAGTTAATTTTCTGCGGTAAATGAAGAAAAGAAGTATAGAGTATAGAAAAGTTCATCAAATAAGCAGAAATCAAATAAACCAGAAGTGGAAATAAAGGGAGAAAAGGTATAATGAAAAAGAACTGCAGTAAAGCTAGTTCCAAATACATCCATAATTGCAGGAAATGTTTGTAGATTAAAGAATGGTATTAGCATAGTTTGAAGTTTTTAAAAAGTATAGCTGTGTACTGCTATTTGAAACAAAATTGCACCAAAATATTGAAAACGAAGAATGGAAGTAGATCTCATAACTTTCAAATGTTGGTATAACAACATTAATACAACCCCCCCCCCCCCCCAAAAAAAGAAAGTTCATGGGCAAAGTCATTGTTCTTGTTAGAGAGGGAAAATGCGTAATTTTGATGAATAAGGAAATTCTCTGTCAAGGTGAGCATACATGTGTTTTTATAATTTGGAATAACTTAGAAGGTAGGGGAACCCGTCACACCCCACCCTCCCCAGCACACATCTCTGACACCAGGGCATTTTATGAATTTTTTTTTTCCTTCCGAAATCCATGCTATTTTCATGTTCCATTTCTATGAGCTGAAGGAAGAAGTGATTCTGTTTCCAATTTTATTTTTTATTCTTGCTGCATTTTTTTTTTCTCGCCTAGTTGTAGGCACAGTAGAGAAAGCAATGAGAAGTCTGTACAAGGGAAATGAAAGAGAAACAAAATGCATACAAGTATTTGCTGAGTTGGAGGAGGCGACTCATGATGTGAGAAGACAAGGCAGCTGCCTGCAAGCTTCATGGCTGCAGAAATCCAAGGATGGAGGCAGCCCAGGGGTCAGTGTCTTGACTTGGGGTGGGGCATCGGTTGGACAAGAGAAGCCATGTGCAGTGGAAGTTGACCAGCCAAAGTCACCATCCTCCTTGCAGGAACATGGAGAGAGGACAGATTCTATGCTTTTAATGTGCCCAGGGTGGAAAAGAAAACCAAGACTGGGTTAAAAATGGCTTCATTTTGGGGTGCCTGAGTGGCTCAGTTTGTTGGGCATTGGACACTTGGTTTGGGCTTGGGTCATGGTCTCAGCATGGTGAGATCCAGCTGGGAGTGGTGCTGAGATTGCTTCAGATTCCATCTCTTCCTCTGCCTTTCCCTGACCTCATGGTGGGGGGGGGGGTGTCTCTCTCACAAACAAAACAAAACAAAACAAAAACTTAAAAAAAATGAAATGGCTTTATTTTAAAATTTGGTATGAGGTGTAAACTTCTAGAAGAAGGTTGGAGAAATCTTCCCAGTGTTGCAAAAAGAATGTGAACTGAAGTCCTTCATGGGACTTTGGGGGGTTCTGGGCTCCAAGCAAAATGGACAGGGTTTGGTTGTCAAATAATATTAAACCCAAAGGGAAAGATACATGGGCGGTGACTTAGTAAGTCCTTTCAAATTTAAGTAAGCATCAAATCCAATCTGAAGCATCACAGCCGATGTGCACCAGACAGGGAATGATTATTAATATTTGAAAAACATGCTTGCTTGCAAAAGTTTAAAAAATAGAAAATAATTCTCATTTGACCTCATGTGCGGTCTTGGTCAAGTTGGGGAGTAACTCTAGGGGACCCATAAATCCCATCTCTTTCATGCCTGGAATTTATGAAGGAGTGCTTGGAATTGGAGTTCTTCTTTGTGACTGGAGTTGGAGTTCTTCTTTAATCTGTTTCATGCTTCCTCCTTCTTCCTCAAGTTTCTGTCTGGATCCTTCCAGAAGGACCCCAGACAACTTTGGTGAGTGTAGGTTGCAGGAAAGTTATCCACTGGAGGTAATGGAGGCATTGTCACCCACATATAAATACTATTCATTGCATCTGCAGGCTCCACAGAGATCACTAACCAGACTGCCATTTCCCAAAGCCCAGGTTAAAAAAAAAAAGAAAAAGAAAAAAAAAATGTCCTTTCCTAGACAACCCTAGAGGGAGAGGAGAAACCCAAAACACAGCTTGCTTTCTGCGCAGCAATTTCATTTGAAATAATCAGTTTTATATTACTGCTAAGCCAGGGAAGTGTTTTTGATTGTGTCACTCTCAATTATTGCACATTTAATAAAGAAAAAATGCGTGCTTTTAAAAAAACCATGTCGCATCTGCGAAGTATCTTTTAATAAAACTATTTTTTTCAACAATTAACGATCCATTCTTACCAGCAATTAGATACAGTTTAATGTAGCTTCTCTTTTGTGTGATAATTAGACATATAGCTTCATTTTTTTTAAAAGATTTTATTTATTTATTTGTGAGAGAGAGAGAGAGAGAGAGAGAGAGAGCACACAAGCAGTTAGAGAGGCAGGCAGAGGAGAGAGAAGCATACTCCCTGCTGAGCAAGAAGCCTGTTGTGGGACTCCATCCCAAGACCCTGGGATTATGACCTGAGCTGAAGGCAGCGGCTTCACCTGAGCCACCCAGGTGTCCCTATAACTTCATTTTTATTTTTTAAAGAATTTTATTTATTTGAGAGAGAGAGAGAGAGAGAGTGTGTGTGTGTGTGTGTGTGTGCGCGCGCGCGCGCGTGCGCGCGCACAGGCTTGAGAGAGAGAGAGAGAGAGAGCGAGCGAGCACATGCGTGCCCACGAGTGGAGGAGGGGCAGAGGAAGTGGGAAGGAGAGAATCTCAAGCCAACTCTGCACTAAGCATGGAGCCTGACTTGGGGTTTGGTCCCACCACCAAGAGATCACAACCTGAGCAAAATCAAGAGCCAGACACTTAACCACTGAGTCACTCAGGTGCCCCCATTCAGATATTTTTAAAGTACCTATCTTAGAGGAATAGGAAGAAATTTACTCTGTCTGGGATAAAATGGGACAGTGCAAATATTTATTGTGAAATAAGTAAATGCAATTCAAATGACTTGAGTTTGGGGATATATATATATATATACATGTATATATACATGTATATATATGTACACATGTATATATATATATATATATATGATCTTCTGAGCTCAATAAAAGTCTCTGTAGGATAATTTTAGGTGGGAAATATGTATTTGTATTTTGACCTTGTGATCAATTCCCAAACTTTACCAGCTATTTTAGTATGTGTGTGGTTTTTTTTTTTTTTTTTTTTTTTTTTTTTTTTTTTTTTGAGGCAGCTGCCTGGGAATAACCCTTTTTATAGCTTTCAGATACTGCAACATCTATAAATAGCCTTGTAGCATTACATTAGGTAAGAAAGAGTTCAATATTCTATTGCGTGAGCAATGTGGAATTTTGAATTTTGAATTAAAAAGTAGTTTAAATGGCATTTTAGTTTTAGTAGTGAAATTAAAAGCAAGACACAAATCACAGAAGAGGGACAAACAGATGTTTCTCTGATAGTTGGATTCCTTAGAAAATTGACTATAAATTCAGGAAGATAATTATTAACACTGGATTATATAATCAGTCTGATTTGGCTGGTTATCTACAAAGTCATTAAAAAGTGTCAGAAGAATCAAATGTATATTGTAAACCAAGGAGAAACTGCTGTTGGTCTTCATTGAAATCCCTTCTGCATATCTTTTTTGTATAACTTAATTAGCAAAGTTAAAATTAAGATGAGACTCCAGTGTGTTTAGATGAAACAATTTCTATGAGAGGACACTTCATTAAAACATTTTAATAATGCAGTAAACTCTTGGTTATCAGAGAAATCTCTTAAAAACAATCTTTTCCAATAAATATAATTATTCAGTCTAAAATATTTGTGCTGTTCAAGAAAAACCCAAATTCTGCTCCTGCCATGTTACTTATGTCAGACACCTGTTATGTGCTTTGCTAACAATCTTCACTCACTAGTCTTTTTTTTTTTTAAAGATTTTATTTATTTATTTGACAGAGAGAGATCACAGTAGACAGAGAGGCAGGCAGAGAGAGAGAGAGGGAAGCAGGCTCCCTGCTGAGCAGAGAGCCCGATGCGGGACTCGATCCCAGGACCCTGAGATCATGACCCGAGCCGAAGGCAGCGGCTTAACCACTGAGCCACCCAGGCACCCCACTCACTAGTCTTTTTAATGATGCTGTCAGTGGAGTATATTTTACATATTTTATTGAGTATCTAGTGTATCCCTGACACCATTCTAGGCTCTATGGAAATAGTAGTGAACAGGACAAAGTACCTATTCTTATGAAGCTCACACTTTCAAGAAAACTAATAAATAATACAGATACTTAGGTATTTACCGAGTTGTGCAGCCATCATCAGAATAAATTTTAGAACATTTTCATCAGCCTCCCCAAACCTCTGCATTCTAGCTGTCACCCCCAATTCTCTCATTCCCACCACCACCCCCGAGCTGCGTCCCCCCCAGCCCTAAACAATGAGTGATCCACTTCTGTCTCCGTAGAATTACACATTCTGGACATTTCATAAAGATGGAGTTATGCAGTATGTAAATCATTTGTGACTGGCTTCTTTCACTTAGTGTAATGTTTTTAAGGTTTATTCCTGTGGTAGTGCATATTGATACTTTTTGTTGATGAATGATATTCCATTAAATAGATTTTATTTATCCACTCATTAGTTGACGGACACTTGTGTGGGTTCCACTTTTTTGGCTATCGTGAATAATGCTGTTATGAACCTTCATGCACAAGTATTTGTGTGGACATAGGCTCTCATTTCATTGGGTATATACCTTGGAATGGAGTGGCCAGTATATGGTAATTTTTTGTTTAGTCTTTTGGGGAGCTCCTGGATTGTTTTTCAAAATTGCTGCATCATATTACATTCTCATCTGTGGTTTAGAAGTTTTCAGACTCTTCACAGTTTCTCTACTACATGTTATTCTCTGTTGTTGTTGTTGTTTCATTATAAATATGCTACTGAGGGTGAAGTGGTATCTGATTATAGTTTTGACTTGAATCCCCTCAATGACTAATGATACTGAACACCTTTTCATGTGCTTAGTGGTCGCTTATCTGTCTCTCTCTCTCTCTTTTTTTTTTGACATGTGTCTACTCAGATCATTTGCCTATTTTTAAATTATTTGTCTTTTTGTTATCTACATATAAGTGTTCTTTATTTTATATGTATATTCTAGATATGGCCCTTAACGAGTATATGATTTACAATTATTTTCTAGCTTTCAGTGTGTTGTCTTTTTACCATCTTGATGGTATCCTTTGAAATACAAGTTTTTAATTTTCATGAAATCACATTTCTCTATTTTTTTTATTTGGTTGTTTGTGCCTTTTGGTGTCATATATTAGAAACCATTGCCAAATCCAAGATCATAGAAATTTACTCCTATGTTTTCTTTTATGAGTTTTATAGGTTTAGCTCCTCCCTTTAGGTCTTTGATTCCTTTTGAGAAAATTTGTGAATATGGTGTGAGATAGGGATAACATCCTATTTTTGATATTTATTATTATTTCCCAGGAAAGAATAAACTGATTTGATAAAAGTTTTTTCAGAAAAATAGTGTTAAATTATTAAAAGTTATTTGTGCATATGCTAGGCACTTTTCTGTGAATACTACAGAAAAATCTCCAGCTTTCAGTAAATCAATTTTACTGAAAGAGTAAAGTAAGAGTTAAGTCATGTAAAAACTACGAAAACTACAGAATAATAAAAAGGGGTGGACAGGACTGGATGCTATTTTTATATTGAATTATCAGAGAAGACGTCTCATATAAGTTGATATTTGAGGAGAGACTTGGAAAAAAGTGAGGGAATAAGCCCTGAATATATGTGGCAGAAAAGCATCTCAGGCAGAGGGCACAGCATGTACAAGGGCCCTGAGGTGGGAGCATGCCTGAGGAACAGCAAGGAGGATGGTGTAACTAGAAAGAAGAGAGGAGTGATGGGCGTGGAGAAATGGGGGTACTGGTGTGCACTTGAGGCTTCACGGATCATGGTAGAGACATTGGATGTAACATTGATCAGGACTGGAAGACACTGGAGGGTTTTGAGTGGAGAGATCAGGTGATTGGATGATTTATGCTTTAAAAGGGTTACCTTGATACAGACTGGAGAATATTTGAAACCAGTTGAAAAGCAATAATTCAGGCTATAGAAAATGGAGGCTTGGTTCAAGGTGGTAGTGCTGGATATGGAGTGGGTTCAAGAGGCAATTAAGGGAAAAGGAATAGAGACCGCCAAATGACAGTAAATTATTTAGATTCAACAAACAGTGGGCACTACCTATATTCTAACAGTTGTTTTAGAATAGCTCGCTGAAGGAAAGACACCCAACAATAAATGATAAATATGTAAATTACACAGTATGCAAAGATAATTCCTGCACTGTAAGTAAGGGGTGCACATTTTTTACCTAAACAATGGAAATAATTGAGTATCTTTATGTAAGTTGGGGAGATTGTGGGTGAAACATTTAGAAGGAAGAGGTTACTTAATATCTTTGCTGGCTCAGTTACTATCTCTAAAACACTAAAATAGTAAGTTATCAGGGAATTTCCATTTAGTAAAAAACATTTAGCAATAACAGTCCACTGAACTTAACCTTGCTTTTGTGTTCTTTAAGGTCTTCCAAATTCCGTTATTTTTAACGTTAATGTGGTATTGTCTTGCTCCTATGAAAAAACATGGAGATTTTAATTTTAATAATAAAGCTTTGACACCAGTTAGTAAGTGTTTTCTATTAATGAAATCATAGAATGTGTTTTTAATGGCTCTTTTTTTTTTTTTTTTTATGAGCTCCTCAATTTGGATTCTGAATAAACAGGCATCTACTATGTATTCGCAACTCATGTTTGTGAATGATTAACGCTCTTAAGAAGCAAACACCTTTGGTTTGGGAAAGTCAAATAAGGCTTTTAAATATTTAAGCTCTATGGTTTTCTACTAAATATAAAATTTACATAACAGAAAAGATCTTGTCTGTCATATTTTCACCTCTAACTTTTGGGTCCATGGTATGTCATATATCCATCCCAGTTACATAGCCATGTATCAGTTATCTGAAATAACTGAAATAAAACCTCTTCCAATGGCTTTCCCTTTTTTCAGCCAAAGTGATTCTGTGGATGGGAAACACATTTGACCTGCAGCTCAAATATCACACTCATTGAGGCATGGCCTGATTCCCCAGGAAGTTGGTTGTTCTGTACTAGGAGTTGGTGAGTGTCTCGATTATAAGCATTATCACATTGTATTTCTTTCATCATTTTTTTTGCAACATTGAAGTGCATTGTATTTCAATTATATACATGCACTTCTGTTCCCTTGGTGCTATCAGGTGCTCTCAGAGAACAGAGGGGCCCCAGAATCTTAGTGGTTCCTGGTATATTGAAGATGTCCAATAGATGTCAAAAGAATGATATCCACTAATGAATAAAGCCTTCCACACACTTATACCATACACAAATGCTGTCTCTGAACCCTCTCCTTGAGAGACTGAAACAGTGACAACCCAAAAGCAGTGTCTTCCCTCTTCTTCACTGAAGCCAAATCCCAGACTTTGGGGGGCCACCTAGGGTGTTCTTCCGTGGCCTGCTAAGTAGCTGAGAAACCAAAGAGAGGGAGAACAGGGTAGAGAAACCAAAGTCCAGCTGCACAAATGACCAGCCTTGTAGTCCTTTCTCAGAATTATTCTTTTTCATTATTGCTACAAGAGTCGAAGTTTTCTCGTTGAGCATCAGCTTGACGGTGTTATTTTTATAAAGTAAAGGGCTTAGTTTTTCAGATACCATACCTAAACTAAGGCACACAAATAAGTTCTACCCTTTTCTGGCTATTCTAGGCCCCCCAAACATTCTGGGTGGTGGACTAAATCTATAAAGGCTATTTTCTGACACGGAAAGGACAGCCTTTAAGGGGACAAGTAGATCTTTAGAGACAGTAGCTTGTTTTTACTGTGTCACTGCCTCCTCTGATGTCAGTCACATCACCAGAGTTTTAGAGAGTGCCTAAGTAGGGCAAGAGAAAATGCAGCTACCTGAGTATGTGCAAGGGTCACGGGGCTAATACGAAAAATCCCACTGGTCTAGAATTTCTCCGTTGCTTTGTGGGAACTAGGGAATTCTCTAGTAGCCATAGTTAAGGGTCACTTTAGCAATTGGAAACAATGATCAAGCAGCAAATTGTTGGCAGGGGAAATCCAGACAGAAGGTAGCTTAAATTGATAGCTTCTGTGGAGGCCAAGGGAATTTGAAACAGAATTTGCCTGGGATTTGCTTGGCCAAATCACCTTTACAAAAGAACTGTGATGCCCAAACAATGTCCATACCCCAGATCACTTTCAGAAAGCTGGAACCAAGAATTCCTAAATGAATAAAAATTATTCTATAGGGATGAAATGATCATCTTCCCAAAAAAGGCTTCTCCAATTTATTGTCCCAATTTGCTCTAAAAGTTATCTTTATTCTCCAACTATCCAGGGAATTCATTACCTGGTGTTATCAGGTGTTAATCAACTTCAGAAGATCTTACATAAGATTTACATGAATTTGAACTTTAACTGTAATTGCTTATGACCTCTTTCATTAAACTCACTATGTGGACACCAATTCAACGCAGATTAAAGATGAATGAGTCCAGATGGATATACATCTTTGTCCTGAAAAGATTCAGATGACAATGGAGACAGTATACTTCTGACCTTTTCTAAATACCAAGAGCCCTCACAAAGCCCACACCACTCTGTAGGCGCTTCTCCATGGCATACCTCATCCTTACCCCTTCTCAGCACTTACCGTGCTCTGCTAGATTGTAATTGTCAGGGATGTAACTTTCTCTACAGGCTATTCCCAGCACCTAGTTCATCATAAAAATACAACACCTATTTAATGAAAAAATGAGATCTAAAAAACCCCACCAAAACTGCCTGAGCATTTTTGCCTTTTAAAGAAGGCATCTTGGAGTCAAAGGGGCACTCAAGCCTGATTTGGGGTTACAAAGGTGTGAGCTCGAACCAGCTCTGTTACTATTCTTGCATTTTTAGGAAGTGGCCTTTGTTCCAGAAGTTCCAGTTTGTGCATCTGTAGAATAAAGGTGATGATACTTTTCTTCTAAGGCATCTGCAGTGACCAAAGGTTTACACTCATATGATGGAGTCAGTACAGTATCTGGAACCTTCTTGATAATAGTATAATTATTTTTCATGTTTGCGTGTAGACTGGGTAAACGTTCATTGGGGATGCAGCTGGGTCAATGCCAGCTCCTTTCTCCCCCATGCAGCCTCACATACATTTGTTGACTCGCCATGACTAAGCTCCAGACTGTGCAGTTATCCCCTCAACTTCCTGACGGGCACACACACTGGTGAAGGGGAAAACAGTTGCACACATCATACTCAACCCTTCCAATGGATACTTCCAGGTATGCTAGCTAGGAAGGAGTCTTTGTAGTCTGTCTTTCGTTGATGTTTACTAATTAAGGGTTATTAAATGGTATGTACTTAGGGTCGAGGAAATGGAATTTCTGAAGATTTGGTCTTCAGAATGTTTTCCTTTTAAAGACAGAGAAGAGATAGATCTGAGTAATATGGCATTGCCAAAGCTTTGCCCGAGTTTAAATGCTCTTTGAATACATACACAGACACACACAGACACACACACACACACACACACACCACAAAACAAAAAAACGATCATTACTTCTGAAACATATCTCATTTCCATAGGAGAACAAAATCTGATTTCTCTTAACAGAATCCCACCATTCACTTTCTAACCTGATCTCCCATTTCTTGCAGAACATCATCTCTTTCGGAATGACAGTAACTTTTCTTACAATTTGTAAACGAAAAACATTCAGGTCATCAACATATTTAAATAAAGGGAAGGAAACTGAATACTACATGAATTTTTTTTTTATCATATATCCATTGTTCACCTTAGCAATAAAATTGTATCCTGTGTCCCTCAGATACAAATGTTTGATTTTGTCTGAGTGACACACAGAAGAACCCCGATTATGCATTTGGGAGGAAAACATGAATTGAAATCTAATCCTCTTCTAGCTCTGTGCACCTACACATTTTCTGAAAAATTCACAATAATATTAATAAAGAGACACCTTGTTTCCTTTGTACGAGCATAGCGCTTTTTAGAAACTCATACAGATAAGACTGTTTTCAGGTGAATTTTCACAGCTACTCCTAGGAGGCAACAATGCACCGATATCACTAACTCTGGGTGCTCTAGTCACTTCAATCTCTTCTTTGAGTTATACCCAAGTTTTTAATGGGATAAAACCACTGGCCCCCAAGATGGAGTAAAGCCAACTAGACCCATGCTTCCTGGCAATGAGACATTGTGCAGAATTTTTCTCTTTTCTCTGAGACTATGAAAGGAAGGTTAGATTAGGTCTCAGAGCACAAGGGAAGTTCCTTGGGAAGTAAACTTTTCTATACAGTAGTGAAAAGTACCGCTTGGAGGAGTCAAAGAGATAGCCCTCTCACCCCAAGTCAATAGGAAATTCAAGTCCATTGACATTGTTATTGGCAGAGGGAGATCCTGGATGATTGACATAAATTGCTATCTTAGAAGGACTGTAAAGAAATGTCATTTCCAAAATTAAATAGCTCGCATCTCTGTGGCCAGGGGAGGGGTGTCAGGTGGAGGGCCGGCGCACAGCAGGGAGCTAGCTTGGCATTTAGCTCAGTTACACCAATGCACTGAAGATACACGCCTGCAAAAGGGAAGGAAAGAACAAGAAAGGGGGAAAAGGGATTCCTTGCTTAGAAAACCCAAACCTCACTATACTCAAACCAGACAGAAAGAAGGACAAGCCCTGGCTTTGTATCTTATTTTCATTTATAAATAAAGAAAAGAGCAGAGAAATCTTTCTGATGAATCATCTGATGTGACCAAGAAAGTGAAACAGGAGCCCTTTCTCGGCATCTCTGCCGAGGAGCAGTGATTACCTGCGCTTACAACATTCTCTGAGAAGGAAAGAGGAAGGGAAAGCAGAAAGTTCACTCTGATGAAAAACATCTCAACATACCATTTGCCAACTTTTCATCCCGTCTTACAAGGTATTAGAGAGAAGCAAAACAAGGGCAGCTTTCAGAGGTGGAATTTGGCAACCATAGAGTCAGTGTTAACTGGCCTTCGATATGAACTTTGTTCTTTCTTTGCACGCTAATTGCATTGTGTCAACAGAAGCAATTTCTGGGAGAGAAAATATAATGGTGATCCATTGATGATAGTCTAAGTCTGTGCCTTTGAAGAGTGAGAAATGCTTTAACAAATCGCTAACATTTAGACTCATGGAAGGAAGGTTTTAGAAAATGAGATGAGTACTTAAATTATCTGGAAGTAAGTGTTGATTGCTGAAAGGAAGAAAGGTATCCATTAAGAAGTGTACTTGCTCGCATTGTTTGTTTGCTTGTTGATTTCAGACCGTTGGAATAATTTTGCAGATATTCAGGGCAGTCAAACAGCAACGTACAGTTCAGATAGGTGTTGTTCTGTCCTTCTGGTCAGTCCCGTGTATCACTAGAGAAAGTTGTACCGACTAGCAGTTCCAAAGACCTAATCTCAACACCTCTTCATCTTGCCTAGACCGGGACACTCTTCAAAGCTGTTCGGTGAAGTTTCCAGTTATTTATGACTGTGTAGCAGATTGTTCCAGAACTCAGTCCTTCAGAATAACCATTTTATTATACTCAAAGATTCTGTGGGTCAGGAATTCAGAGTGGATACAAGGGGTGCATGTCTCTACTTCAGCAGAGAGGGCTTGAAACTTGTTTTGTTTTGTTTTGCTTATAGTTTCTTGTAATTTTAAAGGATATTTCACATTTGATTTTTAAAAAAAAAATTATTTGAGAGGGTGAAAGAGATGGGGGAGGGACAGAGAGACAGGGAGAGAGAGAAATTTTGAGATCATGACCTGAGCCGAAATCAAGAGTCAGTCACTTAACTGTCTCAGTCACCCAGGTGCCCCTCACATTTCATTTATGGAAAAGGATGCTAAAATATATTTTGGCCCTTTTGTTTTAAAGTTTTAAAGTAGGACTACTCAAAGATTACAAAATTTTAAGTGCGATGATGGAAGATCTGCCATTCTTCCTGAGATTAAGAATCGAAGGGTTACACGTTAAAAGTACTGACATGACCTTGGGAGCACATGTGCAGAGAAACTTGCTGTGTTATGTGCTTGAACTCATAGCCTCTCTCTCTGACTTCTAAGAAGACTATGGGAGGCTTTTTGTTTTAATGAATTAAAAAAGATACGGGGCACCTGGGTGGCTCAGTGGGTTAAGCCTCTGCCTTCAGCTCAGTTCATGATCTCAGGGTCCTGGGATCGAGACCCGCATCAGGCTCTCTGCTCAGCGGGCAGCCTGCTTCCTCCTCTCTCTCTGTCTCTGCCTGCCTCTCTGCTACTTGTGATCTCTGCCTGTCAAATAAATAAATAACATCTTAAAAAAAAAAAAGATCTCATCTGAAAAAACTGCATTGTGTAGGGTTATGTCACATTTTGTCACATTTTGGAAAAAGCAAAAGTCATTTTATATTAGTGGGAGGAAGGAGGGTGGCCAAATGTTTAGGGGCGTGAAACGACCCTGTATAATGCTATAATGATACACGTCCTTATACATGTAATTATGTGTATAATATATATGTATTATAAATATACATACACACCTGTATAATAAACATACATCATACATTTGTTCAAACCCACAAAATGTACGACAGCAAGAGTCAACCCCAGTGTGAACTCTGGACTCTGGGTGTTACGGATGCAGATTCACTGATGGTCACAAATGTAAACTCTCGGGGGTGGGAGAGATGCTGATAGCCGGGAAGGCCATGCTAGTATGGGGTACGTAAGCTCTCTTTATTCAATTTTGCAGAGAACCTAAAACTACTCTAAAAAATGAAGTTTGGGTTTGTTTGTTTGTTTAAGTCCCATCAGATAAATTTGCTCTAATATATAATTTGGAAAACAAAACTTTGGTATTCAACTACAAGAGTTTTGTTTACTTGGGGGGGGGGGGATAAAAACAAACAAACAAAAAACACCAAACATGCTATCCAAGTAAGGGTCCGGTTTGTGAAAAGAGTCCAGCAATTGTATCTCTGTTTAGAAGAGTCTGAAAACTCGTCAGAGGAAAGGCAATCAATTTGCTCTCCAGGTGCCCTGTTCGAGTGGAGAACATAATAAAAAAGCCAGAAGATATGACCGGCTGCCAAGAAAAGTTGGACTATAGCCATTCCCGTTAAGAGGTGCTCACGTTTAAAGCAAGCTGCGCAATTATTCAGTTTGACTTGAGCTGGATAGGCTCCATTTGGAGCACTGGTTTGGGGCATCTGCCTTTCACAGACAGAACAAATTAGAGGGAGCTCTGAAGGGAACATCAGACATGATAAAAGGTTTAGAAAATGTGACCCATGAGAAAAGGTTAAGAGAACTGGACACATTCAATCTACAGAAAAGAAGACCAGAGGGAGACATAATAACTATTTTACTCCTACATAAAGGGATATTATAAAGAGGATGGGGACCAATTATTCTCATTAGTCAATGGGGACAAAACAAGAAGTAATAGGCTTACACTGCAGCAGGGTAGACCTAGGTTAAATATCAGGATGAGTTTTCACACTATCAGAAGTTAGAGAAGATGAGGGAGGGTTTGTGTAGGCTCGTCTTGCTGAGAAACGGCAGAGGTTGAATTTACTGTGTGATTAATTGGGCTGGATTTGGGATTTTCAAATCAAGTCCTCTCTGGCGTATAAAGCTTGGTGTGTCATTTAATCTTTTCTCCCCTTACATCATAGATTTGGGATTCTATGTGAATGGGAAAATACGCACACACACACACACACACACACACACACGTGTGTGTGTGTGTGTGTCTAAGGGTTTTTCATTTTGCATCTTCACATTATATTTCAAGAGAAGGAACACTATTTTAAAATTAGCGTCAAAATACATTTATTACATCTGTTATTAGAAAGTGCGCAGTGTACTGCTTCATAATTCGTGAAATGTACAACTTCCATCAACCTTTGAAATGTTTTACGGAAACATAACACTCAATAATGTCTAAACAAGTATGTGACAAGAACATTGAAACATGCTTTCTATAAGGAATAAAATCATATTGCTGCTAAGTTCTCTCTCTCTCTCTCTCTGTCTCTCTCTCTCTGTCTCTCTCTGACATTTCCTGGTTTCAATCAGGCTTTAGAAAACCCTTGGCACCTGAATCAAGGAACGTACAACCCCAAACACTCACCCCCTACTGTGGCTTATTGGAATTTTATCTGCCTAAAGATTCGGCAAGTTTACCTCATTATTTCTCCACTCTCTTATTGGTCACAAAGTTTGTAGCCCTTGATACATCTTTTCATGGAGCCATTAAGTGAAACAGCCAGTAATGAGTATCTTCATAATGACTCATTTAGTTCCTTCCACTGGAAGGGATGCATATTACTTCTGCAACACTTCACCTACTCCATTCAAGAAACCAGCAGCCCTGGTTAGTTGCCATTGCAAACTTAACTTCTCTTGAAATCACCGAGGCTACAAAATGTTCTTTTAACCTCCCATAATCTTGAGTTTTTAGATATGCAATATCTTGTCTATTGTGAAATCAGTGAAATAAATGGTTTTAGAGATCCCTGTGGTTTTCATACTTACATTTATCCCAAACTCTTTCAGCTGCCAATTGTTCATTAAAATAAAATAAATTGGAATCATTCATAAGAAAAGGACTTTAATACAATACTATGTCGATCTGACCAGGATATCTTTGTGCAAGTAGTATACTTAAAAATAATTCTGAATTCCTAAATTGATTGTTTAAAGACAAGCTTTTGTTTATTAGGGAATATGCTAACACTTCCTGGTAAATAGAGTCTAAATTACCACTCAGGTCCAGGTGATGACCAAGATCGGTGCACCATCACTGAGCACAAGTTTTTCTGCAGAGAAGTGTTTTTGAGTGAATGCAATCAAAGAAATACACTTTGGGGCGCCTGGGTGGCTCAGTGGGTTAAGCCTCTGCCTTCGGCTCGGGTCATGGTCCCGGGGCCTGGGATCGAGTCCCGCATGGGGCTCTCTGCTCAGCGGGGAGCCTGCTTCTCCTCATCTCTCTCTCTGTCTGTCTCTCTGCCTATTTGTGATCTCTCTCTCTGTCAAATAAATAAAATCTTTAAAAAAAAAAAGAAATACACTTTAAACAAGTCAATGTTGTATTTCTTGACTTTGCATGTTTTTAATCGACATTAATGAATTATGGGTTTTGTAGTCTTTAGAGAAGTCTTTAGATTATTTCACTAGATAATCACTAAGCATTAATAATTTAACATTCTAACTGTATTTGAAATTCTGAGACCAAAATCAGAAGCTGTTTCAATTTTTTTAAAAGAACATTTTAGGCAGTCAATGGAAATTACTCTGGGAATTACAAATTAAATAATATGTTTCTAATTTTTGATTTATATGTTAAGCTGATTCCAAATCCTTTATACCTTTTAGAATTATAACCATGGTCTACCTCTTGTTCTCATGGACTCCAAATGCACCTTTTAACTTGCAAACAGACCACCCATGTTCACTGTTAAAAACCCTATTGACTCTGCACTGTCTACCCAGAAAAGTCCGAAGGCTTGTAGCATCTCATACACTGTCAACCTAGATTTTTTGAGCATTAGCTCTTTTTTCCTTTTGATTCTACAAATAATAAATGTTATTAATAATAAACAATGATTTAATATTATATAATTATATTTTGCCTAATATAATGTAATATAATAATAATAAACAAATATAAATAAATAATAATACATAATAAACGCATCCCACTTGGAAAATATCAAAAGCATAAAGATTAAAACAAAAACCAATAAAACTTCATACCAAGCAACTTTCAGTCCAATAACTATGTCTGTCTTTTCTGTGTCCATCCTTTACCTGTAATGACTTCTGCCCGAAATGCCTTTCGCCTTTCTCTGAGACACACTTTTTCACCTTTGAAGATTCAGGCAATGGGTTGGTAATGCCTTCTATGGCCCTGACCCCTGGATGGTAAAGTCTCATCTGTTGTACTTAATTGTTTTAGATACTTGTTCCTCCTTCCCACAGGGTGGTAAGCTAGCACAGCCACGCATTTTTATATCCTCGGCACTTAGCATCATGCCTCCATCAAGTAGATTCAGTGAAATTTACTCATTTTTGATAAATGAGTCAATGAATCATATTCTCTCAGTCCCCACGGAGTTCAGTCCACCCGCAGCCATCCCCACCCTGCACACCCTGATGGGGAGCAGGGAGATATGTACTATTGAATACATAGACGGAGGTAACGAAGAGTGGCGTGCTTCCCTCCAGCGGTCTCATCGCCTGATCCTGCTACTTAAGTCAGGTTTCTCTGACACCAAGTTTGAGTTTATAATACTCATCTAGTTACCACGTTATGTGCTTAAAAGAAGATCATTAGTATATGCTACAGGTTGTTTTGCCGCTGATGTTAATGAAAACACTAGATGTGTTTAAAGCAACCATGCCGTCTGCCTTAAATTTTTACTGAACCACTGCTTCTATTTTTTTTTTTTTAAACTAAGTTCTAGTAAGTTGTCTTCTTGCAAACCAGTGAAGGTGGCTGCACTCCCTCTCTCTATATATAGCCAGACATGGCCAGTGCCCACTTCTCTGCCAGCTCTAAATCCTCACTCCACAAAGTCTGAGGCTGGCCTATCTCATTTGTGATGCTATATTTGTGTTCCACAGCAAGATTGATTTCCAGAATTCAAAGAATTCTAGCAAATGAATGATTAGAAATACATAATTTTAGATGACAGCCATAGGCCTGCGGTAGAATAATTTGATATTTGAACTGAACACTTTTTAAAAAAGATTTTATTTATTTAAGAGAGAGAGCGAGCATAAGCAGCATAGGGGGAGGGGTGCAGAGGGAGAAGCAGACTCCCTGCCGAGCAGGGAGCCCAAGGCAGGGCTCAGGGACCCATGGCAGGGGTCCCAGGACCTCGAGATCATGATCTGAGCCCAAGGCAAATGCTTCACCAACTGTGCCAGGCACCCCTAAAGTGAACAGTTTTCATGAGGAATATTATTGTGATGTGATTGGACAGACAGTGGGCTCAAAAAAGAAAAAGGCGGGGGGAGGGGGAAGGGGGAATCATTTGGGAATCTTGAAAACCATCTTGCAATAGATCGGTTGTTTCAACTCTGTTTTGAAGTGGGCTAATTTTAGAGGGGAAGGGGGGAAAAATGTCTTGGATAATGTGGAATCCATTTATATATCTTACTAGTGATAATATGTTACAACATATTTTATTATGTTATGCGAGGTATTTTAAAACTCTTACGGGAGTTTTAATGTGTATAAGCATGTTAGCATATAATTTAGTTGATGTAATGTATTCTTTTGGGGGCCTCATATTCTTCTTTCTGGAGAGGGATGGCACCCATGTGTGTGGTGGAGAACACTGTGGTGTAACAGGGAATGGCATGAGTCAGGGGACCGGGGCTCAGGCGCTGTCCCCCAGTCATGACCTATGCAGTTTTCTGCAAATCACTCCACTACTTTGTCCTTCGAATTCCCTGTGGTACAATATCGTCCCTGGGGACCCTTCTGGTCTTGACAACTGCATGAGTCTGTATCCCATACGGTTTCAATCCTTTTCCCCTAGCTATGGTTATTTTCCTAAGATAACTTCACCTCTTTCTATGCATTTCATTCCCGTCCAGAGTGTAAGAAAATGGTCATTTTCATCGGCGCCTTAAGCTGTCGTTGAAGCCTTTGGGTCATCAGGATCTAATGAGTCCGTGAACCAAAGAGCATGATGGAACTTCCCAGAGTCCTGCCAGCACGTGACTATGGAAAGGAACTAGGAGCCCTTCTCCAGGCCCTCGATGGTGGAGCCTTGCCCCGCCCTGCGTCCTCCTGGGTGCCTAGGACAGAGCTTTCCAGGCCTGTCAGTTGGTTGTGTGGGCCCTGAAGATATTCCAGACGAGCCGTGTGGTGCATAGGAAGAGCGTTAGGTGCAGAACCGATTGTACCTTCAATACAGATGTGCAGAGCCCTTGAATTAGACAGCCTTTGAAAGAGACAAAGGCTATTGTGTACTTATGGCTTATTTTCCTCTAAGAGAAAAACTTAGTAAGCATTTTTGACACATGGACTAAGTGTGTCTGTGTAGCAGCTGGAATGACACAATGGACCCTAATAGCTTTTTCAGGTTTTTTTTTTTTTTTTTTTTTCTTACTCTCCTCCCCCTGCAATCCTTCCCCTTCCCCCCCCCCCCCCCCGAGGATTTGCTTACAAGCCACTACCCTGGGCAATGTTCAGAGTTTACCCGGTGAAATCTAAGCATCAAGCAACTTCTAAGGGCACAGTCCCCGAAAGAAGGTACTTCGTTCCTCTGAATTCCAAATGCTACTACTATTATATGAGATTGCTTTCCAATTTGGATGACGAAATAATTCGCAACAATATCAGGTCTCTGGAGGCTGTTTTTGTCCAAACAGTCCTGTTCACTGCCAGGGGAACACCCCGGCGAGAGCTACAAAGGTGGGGTCTGGTGGCAAGAGTGGCCACATGGCTGTGATTATGTATGAATTAACACATCAGCATCACGAAGCTCCGAGAAAAACACATTTCCCAAATGTGTATTTGTGCCTCGTAAGTTTGTAAATGGAAGAGATGAAATAGTGACACACTCATCTCTCTGTGTGTGGGTTGGTTTATTTGCTGTGCTTGAGATCCAGGGCTCTGAAAGACAGGTAGGAATATGTGTAGAGATGTTTATCATTTTCAAATAGAGTGTAAATGAACATGCCATTTCTCCATCAGCCGTGATTTAAATGCTTGATGTTAGAATGCATTTCTCCACAAGCGATTGTCTATGTGGCTTTGTTTATGCCATCTCTGCTTCTCGGGGTGGTGGGGAGAAGGGGGGCAGGAGAAGCAATGCCTAGTGTGAGATGGAGAACTGCGGCGTTCCAACAGCGACTTTCTTCTCCAGCGAATTCTGGTAACAAGCCACAGGAACAGGACTTTAAATAGATCCATAACAGAGTTAAAAAAGACATTAGGTCTTTTTGTTCTTTTGGGGTGAAATAGCAACTTTCGCGTGCGTTTCAAGATGCATATTTGCTGTGTTGGTCCTAAGGACTTAAAAGTGAAGTTGAAATCAATCTCAGATGGATTATCTGTGTGATATAAACATGTGGGCATGAAATGTATGGAGAGTACATATGGCAGGCCCATCTGATATAAACAAGTGGGGCTGAGAAATATACATACATGACGTGATTGATTTGTTAACTGGGTATGTAAATGGAGCTGAAGGCCCATTCTCAAGCATGACCTGCGATAAGCAAATGCATATAAATACACAATAAACCGAGATAACACAAGAATAACATCAATTAAAACAATTATAACAACTTCTAGTCATCATGAGGTATTGTTTCAGTTCCATCTTAAAACAGGAAAAGCTCCCAATTGTTCTTAAATCGACTGGTAACTGATTCCACATTTGTGGAGCCCTGACACAAAAGGGTTTTTGTCCCTCGTCTGTATTCACTGAGGACATGTGAGTTCCAAAGCCCCAGAAGGGAAGTTATGTATGGCTCTCTGTTCGACTGGGACAGGTTGAAGGGGTGCCTACCAATAAGAGGCTTCCTTTATTTGGGAATGGCAAACACACAGTTGATATTTCCCTACCAAGCCGAAAGGGCAAACGTGTAAGTCTTCCCAGTTTTAATGACTGTCACGAAGTATACAGGTTAACGAATCTAAAACCTACAATTTATACTTTAGTAAGCCAATTTGCATTATTGGGGGGTATAATTGAATTGAACAGAATGCACAGAAACATATCTAAAATTTACAAAGGCAAAAAACCAAAACAAAACAAATCCATGCTCTCATGACATGAGATGATTCTGCTCATGTGCATGGGTGCGTGTTTCTATTAAAGGAGCAAGGTTGTGCCCCATAGCCCAGGTACTCACGTTTGATACTTCCCCTACTGGCTTCTAGGTCTTTGTGCAGACACTCCTTTGGAGTTAACCCTTTCTCTACCATTATTTCTTTTCTCAATGCCTCAAATCAATACATGTCATAGTAAAGGGAGCCCCAATGGTCTCTTCACTTTTCTGAGTCTGTTTTCCCCTCTATTCTGTAAAGTGTCCCTGATTCCACCAGGGATCTTTGTTGTGACTCTCATCACTGGATCTTGTTCATCCAGGTGACACAGGGGTGATTCTGGATCTGTCTCCCCAGGGGGGACCAGACCTGGCAGGAAAACATCTGTGTCGTATCTGACCAGTTTGTCTCTGCATCAGGATAGAATCCACCTAGAAGCTTGTCAAAAATTGCATACTGAATGGCTTATGCCATTTTGGAATCCTTTGCTTAGAATTTCAGACATATCTTAGATATCAATAGTTTGCCATCATAGCAAACTAGGAATTATTGCTACTTGGAAGCAATGACTATGAATTATAAAAAAAACAAAACAAAACAGGGCTAAATAATTCTGATTTAGAATCTGCATGTTATCTCTGACTTGGCCCATTCCAATACAATCCTGACCCCTAGGAGAACATACTTGATCTCGGGGACCCAGTGATGTTCTCTGTCCTCTAAGCCCTCCTGGCTCTGTGGCTCTACAGGTCACCTCTCATTCAACCATCACTTTCTAGGGTAACTGGCTGCAGTTGGACGTCTTCTCTCCCCAGGACAAAATACATTCATGGATTTTTGACTCAAATGATCTGAGTGGTTGCCTTGAATTCTCATTTCCTTTCTTTGTGAAGGCCTGATTGTCAGTGACAATGCAGTCGTGGGTGTAAATCCTCTTATAGTTTTGTTGCGTTCGTGAAATAAGGAACATCGGTATTTAAATTAAGCTTCTATATGAGACGCGAATAAGTAATTTCTTTTGAAACCCATATGCATCCCAACACAACCATGTAGGGAGGTAGTCTGACTTCTGACTTAGAATCAGATAGCCCTTTGATGCCGCTGTACTGATCCCCTGGTGTGGACCATCCATCATGGTGAGTTGTAAGAAAAGCCCTTCTCCACTGTATAGTTTCTTTTTTCAATGCCTCAAATCAATACATGTCATAGTAAAGGGAGCCCCAACGGTCTCTTCACTTTTCTGAGTCTGTTTTCCCCTCTACAAAGCAAAAGGCTGGACCAGGGGATGAATGGGAAAATTCCCTTCTGACGCTAGAGATGGATATCTCTGCCTACCTGTGTACAACCACGGGGCTTACAAATACATGCAGATTCTGATTGGGGGAATATAATTATTAGGATGACACATTTCCTCCCTAGAAGGGAAGAACGGCTTCAAGGCTTCGGGTCCTGAGGTCTCACACCAAAGATGTGTATTTTAAAAGGCAACATCCATTCAGATTTTATCAACTGCCACCAAACAAACTGACCAGTCTTAAATGATGCTCAGGCCTGGGGTCAGATGTGGGGGCACAGCTCCTGCTGCAATTCTGCCAGGAGGGGAGCTGTATTTCCCATGGAATTCTGGGATATCACCTCTATGATGATAGCTGTGGCTGGATTTGCCTGGAAGCAAAGGTGGGGTCATGTTGAATTGGGGGTAATATGGACAATATGATAGGGAGACAAATTGAAAACAGGATAGGGAGTGTAGGTGATGAAGCTCGACACACAGAGACAGGGCTCAAGGGAGCACATTTCATTGAGTTAAGAACCATGTTCTTCCCTTGGAGGTTGGAGAACTGTGGTAATCAGGGAGGACAGTGGTCAGGTTTCCTTAGCCATGATAGCATGTAGGGTGGACGGACATAGACACATGCTGCTGGGTGCCTCCCAATGGTCTGGGCTTCAGAATACCTCCACACTGGATGGGGGACACGGGAAGATGGGCAGCCCGGGCAAAACAAGAAAGAGAAATGCATACCAAGGTTACAGATCTCCTGGGAGGCTGGACAGAACTCCAATTTGTGCAAAGAATCACTATGGACAGTCAAAGAATTGCATGTTTTATTATGCAAAGCTGAGAAGGGAAAATATGTAATCATTTCTTTGAAAATGTTTGCCCAAACAAGTCTCCTTGTTTGGAGTTCCAAGAAGAATAGAACTTCCTCCCAAACTATTCCTTTATTATACAGAAATCTCTGTGGTCTAACTGAAGAGCAAGATGCAAATATTGAATCAAAGAGATTTGGCTGTGACACTTTACACCAGAGACTCTAACTTCAGGTCACCTGGGATAAAATGAAGACCATCAGGTTTTCTAGAAGCAGATGGGAGATGAGAAGTCATGTGGGAATGATGTACAAGGAAGGGCTCCCAGGAGAAACTATAAGGGAATGGGGGAGTAGGACAGGGCAGGGCAGGAAGCCAGGAGTTGTTTTAGGCAGTGACAGCCTCAGTCTGAGCCCTGGGAGGCTCTGGGGTGTCTGTTAAACTTGAAAGATGTCCTAACTTGAGGAAGGGAGGAGGCATTCTTCCTGTCACTCTGGTCAGAAAAGTAAGATGAGAGGTTCTCTGAAGAGAGGCCCAAGGTCCCTGTGCAGGCGTGACAAGCAAGGTACCCTAGGTTGGGGAGGGGGCTGGCAGCTAGACAAGGGACTCTCACTGGAGTAGGAGAAGTGTCCCCACAAATCTTTTATCAACCAAAATTTGTGTCTAACCCAGTGGGTACAATTTGACATCAGGAGTATTTCTTCCTTCCTTTTCTTTCCCTTCCTTCTCCCTGCCCCCCCTTCACTTTTGTGGTCTCACTTTCTCACAAGATATAGGCCCTTGAACGAAGTACTTAAATTTCCTCACACATAAGAGCTCAGTTTTTAATTTTATAAATCAGAAGTAAAATTATTGCTTCCCTTCTAAGGTAGTCGTGACAGGAAGTATGGACTATGCACAGTCAGTGTCCCGTCTTACAAGTATTTAATAGATGTGAACAGTAATGAGAATCAAATTTCTTATGCTTAACTAGTCATCCCTGACTAAGCATTTAACCAGAAAGATGAAAACAGTGTGGATAAGAAAACTACAAATAAACTTTGTCCTGATACAGGAGGACAAACATATATTCAGACTTTTTGATTCAGATACCTCAGCTTCTTTTGATCTGAATTATTCGGGGAACTCATTCAACTTTCTGTCTTCATCCTGTTTTGCTTGGAAAACAAAAACACTACTGACATTATGATTCTTTCATTACAGAAATTATAGAACTTCTCTGGGCCAAACTTTCTTATCTATAAATAAGATAGTTTGACAAAATGGTCTCTAAGTTTTTTCCCAAAGTTTAGTATAATTCTATTAATTTTTTATTTTTTTGGTGCTTGCCATTTTAGAGTGAATAATCATAGAAAAAGAAATTTTCCATTCTATGGAAGGTTTTGAACAAACTCCTAACATTTACAATCCAAAAATATTGTGCTAACTTATAAATTAGACTTCAGCTAGAGCTAGGAAGATAGGAATATTAACTATTTTGTTCAGGTGATTTTTGATGTCTTCTTATTTGGGGTTTTGAAAACAGTGTAAGGTGAGAGAGGAAGAGAGAGTTATTGTTAGAAGGGCTCAAACAACTGTTATCTTTCTGAAGAAAATTTGCAGATGAGAGAAAAAGTTGCATGCCAAGTTTTGACTGGTATGCAGAGAATGGTCAAAATGACGAAGCTCTTTACAACAGAGTGTATTATGTTAAAGACACTTAGCGACAGCAATCTTTCTTGAGATACAAGATATATGGTCTTTGTAAAATACACAGATTCTGAGTTAGGGAGGCTCTCAGGTTAACATATCTTTATTCTCTTTAAAAGGCACCTAAGAATAAATTACAAGTGTGATAATAAGATTTGATCATTGAAATCATTCTAGAGAAGTTCAAGAAAATATGTAAAATAACGTGTTAAATTATAATTGTGATGATTTCAGAAACTTAATATTTTTCGTGGTAGTTCATTTTACCTTTAAAAAAAGTCCAGTCATGGAGGGATATGAGATGAATAAGAATTTGTTCACGGATTAAAATATGAGGCTTAAAAACATGAAGATTAATCAACCATATCTACAGTGAGGGTACTAAATGCATATTCTTAGGTTGCTCTTATAGTAATTACATATATGTTGAGGTGTATGTTTTTAAATAGGAAGTTTCAAAACATAAAAAATTAAAATTATTGCAAAAACTCAAAATGCGATTGTTTCCTATACTCCTCCATAGTAGGCCTTCTTCCACAATATATCCCACATACAGCCTCGAGGATCAGTCTTAGCTAGGTAAGCAGCCACCTTGAGCATGAATATTAGCTCTTCCTCCATAGATTCCAGTTAAGATGTGCAGAAGAATATAAAAACCAGATACAGGGTGGGGAGGAAATCAATGCTACAAATTAAGGTAGTATTACAAACATTTTTAAAAATTCAAGTTAGGTATTATGCAGCTGGATTGCATTTGAAGAAGACACTGACAGAAATTTCTCATTTGCCTTCCATGGAAAGAAGTGTGCTTCCACAAGATAGAAGTAGTGATTCTGTTAGAAATCTAATTATGACAATTTGGAGAGGCAGAAGCAGGTCACAAACAGGATGGGGAGCGCATTACTCAGAGTCTATTTTTCCAATTTTGAATTACAGCATCTAAAATGGAAGTCAGGCATGGCTACATCAAGCAGCTGAGCAGTAGGTTTCACAAGCCTCCTGGATACTTGGTGGAGTCAGTGTCAGGAGACCTAGGCCAGAAATGTGTCTGAAAGTCATTTACTAGCACCATTTAAACAGGATCTATAACTTCAAAATTATTAGAAGAAAGCTGATCAAATAGACCATAATTCACATTGCTAGAGAAAAAATTAAAATAAAATAAAAGGAAAAAATAAATGAAAATGCTATAATGAGAAAAAAGTTCAAGAATATCACTTAATGATAATAGATGAAAATGAATTAACATTTTAATATCAGATAAAACATATTTGAAGGCAGAAAAAAAGGAAAAAAGTGACAAAACCAAGAGACATTTTTTCTTTTAAAAATTAAAAATAAAATCACCAAAGGAAATAATGTTCATGAAAGTTTATATATAGAATTAAATAGCATCACACTATTTAAATAAATGTTAGAAACACAAAGGGCAATTGGCAGAAAATCAACAGAAGTGAGAGAAATTGACATACTTTTACAAATGCTTGGCAGATGACAGGTAAAAATTTAATGGATATATAAGATCTAGGTCATGAAACCATTTTGATGTGATTAAATAAATACATTAATTATACTACACATTTCAGTATCTGTGGACAATTTAAATATGATTTTATGATTTACAAAGACAGCCTCAAGATAGTTCACAAAAAAGAAATTCTCTCACACATTCTCTGACATCAAATAATAAAATTAGAAGTTAATAACAGAAATATAAATAAATACTTATTAAAATCATACTTTTTATAACAAATAAAAAGGCACTTAGATAGTACTTAACAAAGGAATGAGAGGAATTGTGGTTATGGAATATTTAATAATTACAATAAAAACTTACCCTTATTAAAATATATGGCATGCAGCCACAGTTTTAATTAAACATAAATTTTTAGTATAAATGTCTTTAATATTAACAAGAAAGAGTAGAATAATATAATTTAATCATGCATGTTAAGGTTAAAAAATAGGAGCAAAACAAAACTAGGAGTAAAAGAGAAAGAATCTGCTACTTTCAGAAAAGCAAGTTTGAAAAATAAACTTGACCTTTTTCAAAGAAAAATGTTATTTACAACCTCTAGCTAGTCTTTAAAAAAAAAAAAGGAAACCCATATTCCCAGATTGAAAGGAAATTAAATTTATGAAAAATAAAATATATTCTTTCATACCAATAGTTTTGGAAAATTTTAATAAATGGCCAATTGTCCTACTGTTTTGAAGTATAACTTTGGTAATACACAAACTATTTATGTATTTTATGTTTTATTTCTGGAGTTTAATGCTATACCTTTAATCTGCCTGGCTAGTCTAAGGACCAGCACCACACCGTTTTAATTATTACAGCTTTTTAAGACATGTAGTCATACGTTGGTCAAGTCCTCTTTCATTATATTGCTATTTCTAACTTTTCTTAGCTCTTCTTACCCACTTTTTACAGCAGAATAACTTTGCTTTGTTACAAATTTCATTGAAATCACAGTAAGTATGTTATTTGGTATTAGAAGTATTGTTATTTCCAAATATTTAGCCTTTTAATAAAAATCATTGTATGTTCCACCACTCTTTTGGATTTTGTCTTAGGTCAGTAAAAATTTTTAGATTAAAAAATAAATATATTTACAAGTTTATTCTTAGGATTTCTTTGCTACTCTGAATTTTATATTTTCTATTATTTTTTTTTACTGGAGATAGCCATTTATTTACATATGTTTATTTTGTAGCTTGTGGCAGAACTGAAATACCAGTTACTTTTTTTTCATTAGATTTCTAAGAAGTCAATCAAATGATCAGAATATAAGAAGAAAATCTTAAATTCAAAACTTCCACACCAGGTATGATCTCTTTTATTTATTTTTTTGTCCTACTGCACTAGCTAGAAGTTTCAGAAAATGTTCAATATAAATAATGATAATATGCATTCTTGTATTTCCATGACTTTAAGAGGATGTTTTTCTTTTCTTTTTTTTTTTTTTTTAAATTATTTATTTGTCAGATTGAGAGAGAGAGAGAAAGTGCACTAACAACAGGGAGTAGCAGGCAGAGGGAGAGGAAGAAGCAGACTCCCTGCCAATGTGGGGGTAGTACCTGGACCCTGAGATCATGACCTGAGCTGATGGCAAATACTTAACTGACTGAGCCACTGAGACATCCTTTATAGAATGTTTTTCATGTTTTGCTGCAATGTCTGAATTTAATTATTTTAAGATTTTTGTATTATTTTAGGAGCACAGCCTTTCAATTTCATTTTAGTGTATTTTTAGAAATTGAACTTTGATAGGACAACCACTAAGGAAACTACACAAAGGGATATACTCAAAAACAGATAATAAATCAAGATGACATCCCAAGAAACGCACAACTATCCCACAGGAAGGAAAGAAAAGAGAAAGAGGGGAAAGAAAAACTGGGGTAACAAATAATAACATTTCAGGCTTAAGGTTTATTATATTGGTAATTTCCTTAAAAGTAAATGATCTAAGTACATTAAGTAAAAAACAGAAATCAGTAGAGTGGATTTTAAGAGGAAAGATCCAACAATATACTGTCTACACGAAAATCAATTGAAATACAATATATACAGGCTGAAAATAAAAGAATGAAAAAAATGTAGCATGCAAGCATTATTTTAGAAAAAGCAGGAATGACTGCATTAATAAAAAAATGAACTTCAGAGCAAAGACAATTGCTATGTCTCTATTATTAGAGACACAGTTGGATATTATATAATAATAAAAGGATGCAATCCACAAGGAGCCATGATGATCCTAAAAATAGGTATGCACCAATAGCATGAAGCCTCAAAATGTATGAAGCAAAACAGATAAAGCTGAAAGGAGAAATAGAGAAATCAACATTTATAGCTGCATATTTCATTACTCTATTCTCAGCAATTGATAGAGAGAAAACCAGAAAGAAATATAGAAGAATTAAACAATACAATCAATCAAAAGAAAAACATATCAAGAATCCACAGGATAGGCACCTGTCTGGGTCAGTTGGTGGATTAGTAACTCTTGATCTCATGGTTTTGAGTTCAAGCCCCATGTTGGGTAAACAACATTAAAAAAAAGGAGGAACCCATAGAATATTCAGCAAGATAGACCATATCCTAAGATATAAAACAGATCTAAGGAATATTTTTATCATAATAAAATCATACAGAGTATGTTCTCTGACCACGATGTAATCAAACTGTGGAGATTAACAGGAAAACTTCCAAACACTTGGATATTATACATTCTTCTAAATAAACCACAGGTAAAAGAGAAAATGTGAAAGAAAATTTAAAAATACACAGAACTCAATGAAATACAATAGGTTGAAAATACAACCTATAAGATACACGGGATACAGTTAAAACAACACTGAGAGGAAAATTCATAGTACTAACTGCTTACAGGAAAAAACAGGAAAGCTCTCAAATTAATATTCCAAGTTCTTGTATAGAAAAACTAGAAATCAAAAAAGCAAAATAGGCGTCAACAAAAAGAAGGAAATAATAAAATAAGAGCAGAAATCAATGAAATTAAAACAAAACAACAGATTAAAAACAATGAAACAAAAAAGTAGGTTCTTTGGGTAAATTAATAAAATTGATAAATCTTTAGCAAGCCTGACAAAAATAAAAAGAGAAAAGATAAGCATCACTAAGATCAGGAAAGAAACAGGATATTACTACAGATTCTTTAGCCATTATAAGGAACAAAGGGCATACTATATAGTACTTTATGCTCATAATTTCAACCACTTAGAAGAATGAATCAATTCTTCAAAACTACAAATTACCAAAACTCAACCAAGATAAAATAGATAACCTAAAAAGTCATAAACCATTATAGAATTTGAATTTGTAGATAAAAAAAAAAGTTCCCAAAATCTCCAAGCACAGTTGGCTTCAATGGAGATTATACCAAACATTTAAAGAAGCAACACCAGTTCTACACAATCTTTTTTTTAGAAAATACAATAAGAAGGAACATTTTGCAACTTATGATGAGATTAGTATCAAATTCTGATATCAGTAGTAGATAAAAAGAAGACAAAAGAAAGGTACAGACACATATCTTTCAACAAGATTAGCAAATTGAATCCATTGTAGAAAAATTATATACCAGAACAAATTATATACCATGTACAAGTGGGATTTTTTTTCCCCAAGTATGCAAGGTTGGTTCAAAATTTGAAAAATCAATCAATGTAATCCAATGTAAGCTAAAAAGAAAATGATGTGATTATATCAATTGATGCAGAGAAATCACTTGGCAAATTCCAATAATCATTTATAATGAAAACTTTTAGAAAAATAAGGACAGAGGGAAACTTCACCAGTTTGTTAAAGGGAGTATGCAAATGATGCATATCTATCATATTACTTAATGGTAAAAACTGAATTATTCCCCTTAGATCATAAACAAAGTAAAATGTCTGTCCTCATTACTTATATTCAACATAGTGCTAGAAAGTCTTCTACAGAAATATGAAACAATGAGCATGCATTTCTAAAAGAAAAAAACTATTTCTATTTGTAGTTGACATTATAATTTTGTCTACATAGAAAATCGCAGAACATCACAACAATATCTTCTAGAACAAATACATAATTTCAGGATGGCTCAGTCTGTTAAACATTTGACTCTTAATTTTAGCTCAGGTCATGATCACAGGGTCATGAGATCAAGCGCCACATGCACTCCTCTTTGGGTGTGGAGCCTGCTTAAGATTCTTTCACTCTCTCTGCCCCTCCTCTACCCCCACCTGCACATGTTTTCTCTCTCTCTCTCTCTTTCTAAATAAATAAATAAATGATTTAAGCAACGTTGCAGTATACAAGATCAACACAAAAAAATCAATTGTATTTCTATAAACTAGCAACAGACCACTAGAGACCAAAACTAAAAACAAAATACAGTACATAATTGAACCAAAGAAAATAAAACAGTAAATTATAAAATGAACAGGATATATATATATATATATATATGTAGAATCTCTTTGGTGAAAATTGCATACAATTAACCAATGAAATCAAAGAAGAATGTACTAATAGAGAGACTTACCACTTTCATGGATTGAAGACTTACAATAGTAAGGATATCAATTCTTTCCAAAGAGATCATGGATTTAATGCAACTCCTAACAAATTCTAAGAAACATTCTTTTGTAGATAAAGACAAGTTTAATTTATGTAGGAAAATATAGACCCTAGAATAGCTTAAACAATTCTAAAGAAGAATAAAGTAGGTTTCACTCTACCTAATAGTAAAGCCTAATATATAGTAATTCAAGACATGTGGTATTGGCAGAAGGCTAAACACAAAAAGTGGAGCACAATACAGAACCCAAATATAGTCCCACATGAAAATATTCAATTGATTTTTCACAAAGGTATAAAAATAATTAAATAAAAGCAGTTCAATAGGTTTTTCAATAAATGACGCAGGAGGAATTGTATATCCATATGTAGAAAAGTGAACCTCTTCTTAATTCTCCCACTTTATACAAAAGTTAACTCCTATATAAAATGGGTCATAAGTTTAAATGTAGTAAATGTGTAAAACTTTTATAAGAAAACTCAGGAGAAAATCTTCAGGATCTAAGACTTGCCAAAGAGTTCTCAGATAAGACACCACAACCACAAATCATAAAAGGAGAAATTGATAAATTGGAATTTCTCAAAAATAAAACTTTTACTCTGCAAAAACCCTGTTAAAATAATGAAAAGACAAGCTACAGACTGGTAGAAAATATTTGCAAACAAACAATCCAATTAGAAAATGGGCAAAAGACATGCATAGACATTTCACAGAAGAGGATACACAGATGGCAAATAAGCACATGAAAAGATGTTCAATATCATTATCCATTAGGGAAATGCAAATCAAAACCACAAGGAGATATTACTGCACACCTAAAAGAGTGGGTGAAATTAAAAAAAAAATAGTGATATCACTAAATGCCAGTGTGGAGGCAGAGAAACTGGAAAACTCATACATTGCTAGTGGGAACGTAAAATGAAAATGCATATGACAGTTGATTGGAAAACTAAACATGTGCATACCATATGACCCAGCAATGGCATTCTTAAAAGAAAAAATAAAAAAGGCATTTTGGGATAAATTAGACAATTTATCCAAGAGAAGTAAAACTTATGTTTACAGAAAGACCTGTACATAAATTTTTATAGCTGCTTTATTCATAGTAACCCCAAACTAGAAACTAACCATAAGTCCTTCAACAGGTGAATGGTTAAAGAAAGCAAAAAAACCAAAATTGTGGTACATCCATACCATGAATTAATGCTCATCAATGAAGTGGAACAGAGTACTGATGCATGTGATAGCTCAGATGAATCTTATGGCATTATGCTGCATGAAAAAAAACAACACTCTTAGAAAGGTCACATACAGTGTGATTCTATTTACATAACATTCTTGCAAATGGAATGACAAAATCATAGAAATATAGAACAGATTAGTGGTTGCCATGGGAAGTGTCTGTAGCTATAAAAGGTAGCATAAGGGATCCTTACGGTAGAGCTCTTCTGCATCTTGACTGTGGGAGTAGTTGTGTGACTCTACACTTTGGATAAAATTCCATAGCATTTCATTTACACATGTACGAGTGTATGTACAATGGGTGAAATCTGAGTAAAGTTAAGAGATTTTGTCAATATAAATTTCTTGGTTGTGGTAATGGACTATGATGATATAAGAGATGACATTGGGAAAACTGGGGCTATTGCTTCCATATTATTTTTTATATCATTTCATACAATTGTGTGTGAATCTACAATTCTCTCAAAATGGAAAAACGTTTTTTGCGGTAATATTGTTTTTCTCCGTTCATTTAATAGTAATAGAATTCTCATAATGAAGCATCCATGACATTCTTGAATAAAGCCCAAATGAGTATGGCAATTTTTCTCTGTTACTTCTCGATTTGATTGATTTCATCTTCTAAAATGGTTTAGGATTTTTTACATTCATATATACCATTGAGATTAAACTGTAGTTTTCTTTTTCAGTATTGTAAGGGCTTTAGAAATGTAACCAGGAAACTTTCAGTCTTTTCCTCTGCTTTGGTTCAGTTTACATATGATGGAACTTTCTTGACATTTTTGGAAGAATTCACCTCAACACTATTTAGACCCTATAGCATTTCATGTAGCTAGATCTTTGAAAATTATTCCAGTGTCTTCTATTTTATTGTTATATTCAGTTTGTCAACTTTTTCAAGCCAACCTTGTCATTTTGCATTTTCTTAGATTCTTCAATATTTCAAAACATATTAGGATTGAATTTGTATTTGATATTATATTACCATTTTTAGATCTCTTTGATGGAGTTATAGCTCCTGACTCAGAGCTTCCTCATCCTAACCCAAACGTATGAATTCTTCTTATGCTTTCAGTTTTAGTTTTCCATGCAACCTCTAAAACTAACTGGAACCATTTTGGTGTAAGGAATCCCCTAGAGGTCTAATTATCTAAGATACATTGCATATATTCATACATGTATACATATAAACTCTCACTGTCTACCACAATAAATTCCAATTGGATTAAAACATGGAATAGGAAAAAAATAAAGAAATTTTAAAGTCCTGGAGAAAATATAGTTTATTTAATCTCTGGTTGGAGAAAGCCTTTTTCATCGTAAAAGCAAAAGAGGAAAAAAAAATGGTATGTTTAACTGAACCAAAAAGCTAAAAGAAAAATTCTCTCTCTCTATTTTTTTAAGATTTTATTTATTTGAGAGAGAGAACAGGAGTGGAGGGGAGAGGCAGAAGGAAAGGAAGTAGACTTCCTGTTGAGAGGGGGCCTGATGCAGGGCTAATCCCAGGACCCTGACATTATGACCTAAGTTGAAGACAGGCACTTAACTGACTGAGCCACCCAGGTGCTCCCCCAAATTATTTTAAATACATGGTGCAGGATCTATGAGATATCCGTAATCAACAAGGTGAACTTTGATCTTATTACATGAAAAAATTAACTCACAGACATAAATATAAAACCTAAAAGTACAATTTCTGCAGGAAAACACAAGAGAAAAATCTTTGTGCCTTTGCCTTATATAGAGCTTTTTAAGATAAAAAAGCAAAATCACTATTCATAAAAGAAAAAAAAGATAAATCTAAACTGGACTTCATAAAAATTAAAAACTTCCTCTGTCCAAATTACACTACTGCTAAGAAACAAGGACAAGCCACATACTGGAGAAAATATTTTTAAAAACATTTTTCTGAAGAAAGACTTGTAGCTGGAATATAAAGAATTCTTAAAACCCAATAATAAAACAAACAAACAAACAAAAAATTCAATTAAAAATGGGCAAGATATTTGAATATACACTTCACCACAGAAGATATATAGATGGGAAACAAGCACATGAACAGATGCTGAAGATCATTAATGATTAGGAAATGCAAATTAAAACCACAATGAGATACCAGTACATACATATTAGAATGGCTAAAATTAAAAACAATGATCATCACATGTGTTGAGGGGGATGCGGAAGAGCTAGAACACTCATACCCTGCTGGTACAAATGCCAAATGGTACCAATGTTAGGACAGCAGTGGCATTCTCTTAAAAAGGTAGATGAAGTCCTGCCATGTGATCTGACCTTCTCACCATTAGGGATTGATCAGATAAAATGATGTGGAAATGGTAAGTCCATATAAAACCTTGTACACAAATGCTCATCCAGGTTTATTTGCTATAACCCCAAACAGGAAACAACCCAAATATCTTAAGGTGTTTTACGGATAAACAAAATGTAATATATTCATACCAGGGAGTAGTATTCAACAATAGAAAGTAATGAACTCTTGGTATATGCAACAATATGGGTCGTCCCCATATAATGCGGATTCGTGTTATATGTGTAATGTTTAAATCATTCCTTGTGGTTGTTATGCTGCTCATTATACTTAGATTCAATTTCCTAAGTGAACAAAATCAGAATTCCTCGGTAGGAATCTGTTTTTGAAACTGCACAGTTTGGCAATGCTCTATTTCTTATCAAGCTCTTTTTTTTTTTTTTTTTTTTCTGATACCACTCGATGCCTCTGAACTACACTCCCCTTTCTGCTGCAAGTCACACCCCAAATCTATTTTCCTGTCCATGGACAATTCTACATTTTCTTTCTTAGCAAAATAAGTATCTTGGTTTTAATGTCCTTCAAGGAAATCTCTGTATAAACTCAAGCAGTTAAGAGTTTTTCCATCTGAAGTAACTTTTTGTTTATAAATGTAAGTGCACTGCTTTAAGAATCTGCTTGATTGGTGTTGGTTTACCCCTGTTGCTTTGACCTGCCTCTGTATTATTCTTTATTTGGCAAGCATTAAAAATATCCTTCCTGTGTGCCTGTCATTGTTCTGGGTTGTAGAGAAACATAGTGGTATAGAGCATGGTTATATTTTGGAAGGTCTACTTGGGTTGAGAGAGAAGGGTAACTCATCGCCCAGGAAGCTGCAAAGAAGATGCACACAGGGGATTCAGAATAGGGGTGGAGGCGTTCTCATCCTGAAGTGTTCTACTTTCCAACCTTTGAATGCAATGGGCAGTCAATAAATGCATTGGCCAAATATTCAGAAATTGTTTCATAAGTAGAATATAATACTCATGGAAATAAAAACATGTATCTGAAGTATTGAAATAAATTTCAAAGATAGGACAGAAGAATTTTTAGTCTTTGAAAATCCCCTATTATTTTCATTGGTTCCCTTGCAACATGGTACCTGGATAAGATCTGATAAGGGAATTCTTAGATTTCTGGCTCTTGGAATATGGTAGAGTAGACAATGTGAATGCCCTCTTGGTACAAACACCATAAAAGCTAGCTATAACTTAATGAGAATTCTTTCAATGCAGCCGGCCTTGAAAATGGAAACTCTCCAGGTACCAGAAATTAAGAACAGTATCTTAAGTGGACTGAGAACAACATAATGAAACTGTCTGAGTAAAATGCCAAAAAAATAAGCATTTGCAACCAAAGTTGCAATTCAGACATTTTCAGAGATGCAGTGTTTGTACCACCCACGGGCATCACTGAAGAAGGGCTACTTTAGGAATAGAAAAACTGAGCCCTACAGTAAGCAGAGAAGTGCAAGAGAAAATTTACAAACACACAGATGAAAGCCATATATTGATAAAATAATCATTAAAAAAAGAATCATAACAGAAGAGGAAAAAAGGTATCCAGACTTATTATAAAGCCACAGTGACTAAATCATTGTGGTACTCATGAGAGAATAAACAATTTGACACCTAACATCAAATCAGGAACTCAGGACCAGATGTATATACGTGTGTGTGCACGTGTGTGTTTGTGTATCGGTCTGTCTCTGTATCTCTCTGTCTCTGTATCTAATCTATATCTGTATCATCTACGTCCATATCTGTTCTTGATTATGTATATATATGCGTGTGTGTATGTGTTTTTGTGTGTGCGTATATGCACATGGGAGCAGAACTTTGTATTAAGCTGGGATGACAAATAATGAGAGATACAGTGCACTTGTCGATGAATGGTACAGCCACAACTGAGAAGTAGAGAGATTGAAAAGATTGGATTTTAACCTTACACTATTTTTTCCCCTATTTATTTATTTATTTGAGAGAGGGAGAATGAGCAGTGGGGAGGCGTGGACACAGAGAGAGAGGGAGAAGCAGGCTCCATGTGGGGCTGGATCCCAGGACTCGGAACTCATGACCTGAGCAGAAGTCAGCCGCTTAACTGACTGAGCCACCCAAACACCCCTACCTCACACTATTTAAAAAAAAAAAAAAACACATATTATGGATGGTTAAGTGCTCTAAATATTAAAAGTGAAGCTAAAAGTTTTCGAAGAAAATACAAGAGAATATACTTTTGACATGGCGTTTAAGTATTTCTTAAATGACAGTGAGACAGGACCTACTACCAGACTGATTTGTCTCTACAAAGACAGTATAAAAGATCAGTTCAAAATCCAAATTTGAACAAGCTAGATCATCATTAAAAATAAGCATCCATATTATAGGATGAATACCTTCAAGTAAAGAAAATATGGAAGGCTTAAAAATAAGTAGGTGTAGAAAGAAAATTTCCTGACGAGAATAAATTGAAAAAAGATGGTGGTGTGATTTAGTGGAAAGAACAAAGCTGCAGAATCGGGTCTCCCTACAATTAAAGGCCCTATTCACTGTGTCACTGCACCGGGACAGAACGGAAAGTCTAAGTCTGAGTTATTACTTCGTCACATTGTTGTGAGAATTATCATCATAGTGACATTTTTTTTTTTTCATTCGACAAACACTCAGAGCTTACCATGGAACACAACAGACTTATTCTTGCTTCCCTTTATTTCACACTCAAAGAAACTAAGGTATAAAGAAGCTAAGGAACTTGTCCGAAGTCTGATGACTAGTTAAGTGTCAGGATTGGGACTCAAACCCCGACTGTGGACTTGGACTTCAGAGACGCTACTCCAACATACCCTTTCTCAATTAAAAAAAAAAAAATTGTGTATATGTATGTTTGGATGCGTGTGTGTGTGTGTGCGTGCGTGTGCATATATGCACAAATACAGATATACACATAACATGTACACACGTATCTATGTATATAGCAGCAAGATTAGAGCAGCTTTGCAGAATAATAAGGATTTTTTAAGTTAAAAGATTTGGATATTGACCGTCTGAAAATGCTATGTATTTTTAATTTGTGAGATGACTCAAAGTAGTTTTGGGGTTGTAGTCCAAAAGGATTATATCAAGAAATATAGAAAAAAATGTCCTGAAAATATTGTTATCAAATGGGAATCAGTAGGAGTTCAGTCCTTGAGAGTAGATTTTGCTTTTTTTTTTTTTTTCCTGAAGAAAGGAAGTTGGCAATTTGCCTCATTAATTAAGTCAGAAAAAATTCTTGTGCTGCAACAAGCACCAGACAGCATACTTTTAAGGCTTTTTCTTTTCAGTATAATGAACTAGTGTAGACAAAAATGCTCCTGTAGACTAAAGGGTACATGTAAACGCCAGTCCGTGGTTGAGAAAAATTGATTTTCTGGCTTCATCTTTCCCCAACTCGAGAGCAGTTCCATCTCTCTTGCCTTCCACCTCAGGTCACGTATGTCTTAGGACACCTGAGTTCCTGTCCTCCACATTCCTCAACCTGGGACCTAATTTTGGGTCTTTGTTTAGACTTTAAATATAACATTTCCAGCAATCGTTAAAGCTCACAGATATTTAAGTTTTAGTGTCTTGCACTTTCATTAGTGGGATGAATATCATTTTTCCCCCCTCCGGATCAAAGAAATAACAGACTGAGCTGTGGAAGCTTGACTGTGGGGTCTACCTTTGGCCCTGAAATAGTATGGATATATGGTTTGTTCAAGGAACAGTGTCTTTGGAAAATATACAAAATGTCTGGGCCAGCCTCTTCCCCTAAAGTAAACATAATCTCTCTCCTTTTCACCCAAGATGCCTGGATGACAGGGTCTTGGTGAACATTCCTGAGGTCGCACATCTCCTATACATCTCCACCGCCCCTGGCTTCAGGATCAGGCTCTTCCTTGGGTTCCGGACACCCTGGGAAAGTGCAGTGGTGAGCTAGAGCAAGTTCTCCAAGCTCACAGGAGGAACAGGAATGAAAGCTGCTGACAGGAAAGCTGGCGGGAAACGCTGGGCCCTTCAACGTGAATGGACAAACTGAACCTGTATTGACAGCTCTCTCTGTGAGCAGCTTTCGTTCTTTCTAGTGACATTGTAGGGCCACTGTGAGTGTGCAGACCATGTCTCCAATGTGTCAGCTTCATGGTTTGGGGAAGACTGCTCGTCTACACCAGCTAGCAGTACGTGGGCCATCACTGTACGTCATCTCCCCCGCTCTCCTCTCCCAGATGTGAGCAGGTGGAGGTGAAAAACAAAAACAAAAACAAAAACAAAAAAACGGACATAGCACAATTGTTACAAACAAGTGTGCTGAGTCAGAAAGCGCTGGGTTTGCATACCCTTCCATCTCCTCTTGTGTGATGTTAGAAAGTTCTCTAACCTCGGCTATGAAATAAGGGTAATAATAACTACCTCTCTAATGTTCTTGGGAAATTAACTGGAACGGTGTACGCCATGTGTCTGGTGCATAGTAAGTCCACGATAATGATAGTTGCCCTGAGTAAACAATTATAAGAATTTCCTTTCTGTGATGACATAAAGCACTCAACAAAACAACAACAACAACAAAACCCCATTCCTTTGATTATATATTCCGACATTTAAAAATATACTGTGTTAAACTATGAACTGGCTGAAACTACCATGTGATTATAAAAGTAATTGGTCATCATCAGGGAAGCAAAAATTGCTTAACACACAGAGTTTGTAAAATTTAAATGTAGTGATATTGGGAAATCACTGGAGAATACTGAAGAAGTAGCTCGCTACAGAGGACAGGATAGGTTTTATCCATACAAAGACAATCTAATTTTTAATTTAAGTTAGTTTTAGTATTAGGATTTGTAGTGATTCACATTTTCTGGGCAAGTGACATTTATTGTACCTCCTACCTTTTTTTTTTCTCCCCCACCCCACAAAAGGTAAGATTCACAAACAAAGAGATGTTCACTGGGAAGAAAACAGTACAGAAAACTGAGGGTCTGAATAAATCGCCAATTGGGATAAACCAGTTACTTACATTCACAGATACAGTGTCTCATGGCTAGAGAGAATCCATTATTCATGGGCTATTTATTGGAACAAAGTTTTGGCAGTGCAATTTTCCCTCGTAACTGCCCAAATGAACTATTGTGCCATCTTTCCTCCCTAAAAATCACATTGTAAAAGGAAGGCAGAGAAGGGACAGGTAAAGGTGAAGCCGATGTTCAACTAACATTTTTGTTTTAAAAGTAAAAAGAGCAGGGATTTCTGTAGCTTGTTTGAAAAGCTGGAACTTTCAGCTCTCTGCCAACAACCACAGCTGAAACTGACAAGGTCTGACATCTCCCCTGCTTTTCCTGCTCCCATTTTCTATGAAAATACTGTAGACACAGGATCAGGAAAGACAGTGGAGCCTTAAAATAATCAGTCTTTCAATTTGCCCCGTGTTAGTTTCCATAGGAAACAAAAGTGGGAACCGTAGCCGGCAGCAAGCAACTGTCTTGTTAGAACCCTCCCTTGTCGATTCAGCTGTGGTTGTTGGCTGAAATCTGAAAGTGGCATTTTTCAAAAGGCCCTTTGGCTTCTGAGTCTATGGAGTTTTCACTTTGGAAAGCAATAAAAACGAATGGAAAGAAGTGAAAATTACTTCCAACACCAAGTTTTCATATACCTTAGGATACTATTTCTCATGCAAAGGACTTTTTCATTTCTCTGCCTTGTAGTTTATGTATGTGAACTGAAACACATTTTATAAAAGCAAAAAAAGATACATCAAAAATGAAACCATGCATCTTTGGAAGGTTAAATCCCAGATCTTGGATGTGTGCTACCTTAACCGTCACCTTATCGTGTGAAATTGCTTACATAAACATTCCATTTAGGGAGGTAGCTCTGTTTCCATTGGAACACCATCCTCGGTTCCTTCATATTTTACAAACACATTCCAAGTTACAGATGCTGGACAGACCGCCACAGAAGAAAAGGGGAGAGGATTTATTAGAAAGCACTGCCAGCCCATGGAATTAAAATTTTTTTTTTAATATATTCACTTGGGAGAGAATATGATTCCAAACTTTATGGCTGAACAGGACCTTAGGCACTAATTCTTATACCAGTTTAAAATAAAGAAGCCTCAAAGCCATCATCATCTTGTGGGGTGATGATTTCATTGGGGAGAAAACATTTCACAAACATTCACTGCTCTGAATTAGAGTCCAGTGGTGTAGTCATCCTTAGACAAAAGTTTTATGAAAAATCTGGCAGGTTTGATAAATGCCACACAAAGGTAACTGTAAATGACGGGTCATGGCTTCTTTGCTGTGGTCATCAAATTTATGTGTGCCCTTAAGAGGGGAAAAATCCAACTGTACTGAGAGGTAGAAAGAGTGGGGAAAAATAGGAGGAAAAGATTGACTGGACATATTTACGTAATGTGAGTGGAGAGTCATGCATCTGATATGTGCTTAAACCAAGGAGTAATTCGCCAGATCCACCTAAGTATGTTATGTAATACATCTGTGAAAACTCTGTACTTTCGCTTTCTCTTTGATTTTTCACCTACAGCAGCAACAACAGCAAGGACCACAGTAAGAGGACGTGGCTCTGATTCCAACTTTCAGTTCAACATTGAAGCACACTGTAATTTTTGCATTTAACCTTTCCTGCTTTACTTTAGAATATTTATGCATAAAAAAATAATGTTCTTTAAACTTATTTCCCACTCCTATCACCTGGGGGCATTAGTGTTCACATATCTTGCCTTTTTTTTTTTTTTTTTTTTGTCAAAGAAGAGACCATGTTTTAATATACATTGAGATCTCTCTCTATTTGATAGAAAAATTTTCTGGCAATTCTTTTTTGAGTAGCAAGCGAGGCCTGATGGGGAGCAAAACTAAATAAATATCAGGATTGGCCTGTGAGAAAGAGCCTGTAAATTGGAAGTGAGAGATTTAGAAAGAACAAGACCATTCTGAAGGAAAATTCTCTGCTTCTGTACATCAGGTGTCTGGTGTTCCTTTCAAGCGATGCTGAACAATTTGTATATAAGTAGGATTGTAATAATGGAAACACTGTTCAACTTGCCTACTCTTCCTTCATAACTCATTAATGCCTGTGCTATAGGTTCGTTATGGGGTATCCATTAGGACCTTGCACTAATAATAGTTTAATGCCACTAAACCCAATTATATATCCCCCCGAACCAGTGTCTGCCTCCCTTTCTCTCCCTCCCTATGAATTACGTCTAATAACATAGAATATTCTAACAGACAGGATTAAAAAGACAACAAGCCTCTCCCTTCCCAACGTTAAAAATTACAAAGAAGAACTGTAGTGCAACAGAAATAACCAGAGTGGGTTGGGGTGGGTAACGGTGTAGGTGGGGGTGAGGCGGTGAGTACCACCCTCTCAGTCCATCTTTTATCATTAATAACACCACACCCGACATAAGAAAAGACACTGCTCGCCAGAACAAACCCACATAAACACCCAAGATTTTATTAAACAACCTATTTTAGAACTTAAATCATTAAACTGCATCTCCATGGGCTCTTCAAAAGGGCCGTCTGTGAGAAATAATGGATTGTCTGCAAACTTTTATCTTAGCTATTGCCTCTAGAGTTGTGCTATTTAATTATTAAACTGTGGTATTAATGAAACATGCAATCCTGGAAAGGAAACTACTTTTATCGTTGCACATGAAAGACAAAAATTTAATATACCGAGTACACTGTATACACATTACAGATATATTTGCATCCACCTTCCAAATAGCGAGCACCCCCATCTCCCCCTCCCCTCCTTTACAGCTGCTCAATCTGCAAGAATGTGCAGAAGTAATTTATCTGAAATGGCCACTATTGTTCTTGATTCTGATTTGATTCCAAAAAAGCCAAATAATAGAAACCATTTTGAACATCTATTTTGTGCACCTGTTGTGCGGCATTATGATACGCTGCGGTTTTCATTTACGTCACATCTCTTGACATGCCTTTGATACACCATGCTGCTTTGCTCAACAAAAATCCGGCGTGCTGGAAGCCAGTGCCATCCTGTTCTATTAACAAAATGGCCATGGTGAATGCTACCGCCTGAGAGCTCTGGAAGGAAACAGGGGCACATGAACCTAGCTGCTAGCCATTTAACTAACGTTAAGTAGACTGAGATAGCTGAACAGCTTGGAGGGGCTCAATATACAAGATATTAATACCGCTAATGATGGTGATACTTAGGCAAAACAAGAGGGCCTCGGTAGTTTCATGCCCCCCCCCACCCCCCGCCCTTGTTGCTTTGGTCTTTGAATGCGATGCCAGGAGAGAATCCGAATGGTTTTTCAGCTCCACTCCATGTGTGGGCTGGTTTCTTTGTGGATCAACTCCAGAAGGCATGGGATCCCGCATTTGCTGTTTTTCAAGGCTGCAGCCCATCATCATTTACATTTCAATATTATGGCTCCCACCCTTTCAAATACTTCTATAGTAGTAGCTTCTTACCTTAGCTTTCCTGACTAATGACGCCACGACTGTATGAAGACTTAACAGCAACCAAAAAGGGTTGGCTGTGACATTTTGTGGGCAAGGGGACCACAGGCTTTGCGTGGCACCGCAGACACATGGATTTTGAAGTAATGAAATACCCAGGCTGCCTTGGCTGTCTGCCGTGTTTATCAGCACGCTCCTCCACAGTATGATCGTGTGATCGTGCCCATGCTTCTGTTGCCCAGGTACGTACCTGTCACCATCTTTACTTATGTCAAATGACTGTAATGCCAGGATTCTATGGCACTGAGATTTGATCATAGCCCGTTAGGTTGAAAGTGTCAGGAAGTTGGTGTGCTTCACAGGTGGTGTTTGTGAATCCTAGAAAGTGACTCCGTTCAAAATTCTGAAGAAGATGGAAGCTGTCTAACTCACAGAATCTTAGCGTGAAAAGGGACCTCTGAGGTCACACCCAGCTTTGTCCTAATGGAAGAATCATCCCCCCTTCAGCGTCTTTGACAGATGGTCTTCCAGGTTCTGCGTGAACTTTCCCTTGAAGGGCAAATTCTGCTTAACAAAGCAGTCTGCTCTATTTGTAAATAGCCCTAATTGTTGGATAGTTTTCCTTTACATGTAGCTGAAATCTGGGCCTTTCCCAGGAGAACTAGAAGGTGTGCCGAAGAGTCAAAGCTAACCAGGGCCCCCTTTGTGCCTGTGGGAACTCCTTAGTCATGTGGGGCCCCATGCTTGGTTTAAGGTTCTGCTGGCATTGTCTTGAAATTCTTCATCATTTTTCACACGGAACGCCTTGTGAAAGTTTCATGTTGTAGTGGGTCCTACAATCTATGTAGTCGATCCTGCCAATTGCGATTTGAGATGAGGGACCAGTAAGCACTCTTATACAGCATGCTTTTGGGGGCTACTGATGTTATTTTATTTTCCTATCTATCTATCCATCTTCTTATCTATCAATCATCTATCTACACATCTTGTCAGCACAATTATGCAATATCCTTTGGACTTCCTTGCACACTAGTTTTTAATTTATGGATTTTTCCCCCATTTCCAAGTGCTTCCTCCCTCATGTTGCCCTCATGCCCATTAATTCAATGGGGTGCCAGGATGGGTAGGGATACAAACTTGACTAATGCACCATCTCTGAACTTTAGCATTATTAAGCTTCTCTCTCCTTCGCTTTTGAAATACTAACTCAAATCCTCCCTGTCAGTCAAAGGAGAAGGACATGTTTTGGCTAAGTTAAGTAGGGTCTAAGCTAACAAGTAACATCATCAGAACACTTGGTTTGAATGCTGATTCATGCTTCTTGCTGATTCTGTGACTTTGAAAATGACACTTACCTCAAATGCCTTCCTTTCCTCCTCAGGCCTGCCTGCCTCCCAGGGATGCAGCAAAGCTGGGCTGGGAGGGTTGAGATGCTGAGTGAGCCTGGGGTTTTGGTGAATTCAGATGTAGGGTTTCCTGGGGGGTGTGGGAGGGAAGCCTAGAGCTATGTCCTTTCCATCCATCCTGTTGCAGAGACCCCTGAAGAACATCTTGGAGCCACCCCCTTGCCCCCATCAGACCACTCGCTCACAGTGAATGCAGACTTGGTGTTTTTCTCTTGGTTTTGCCTGCCATTCTTCAGGCACCCTGTATCATCTAGGGTATATGGAAGAAATTCTGTGAAAAGTTTTCAAGGAAGAGTGAAAGTACTAGAACCTTTTGAGACACTGAGAACTGAACACAAGTCATTATTGTAAGTCATTATGGGTGGGTTATTTAAAGGCTGAGCAGTAGAAGTTCGGCGAGTCATCCAATAGCAAGAGAGAGATAAAGCGGGCACACTCCTGTTGCAGCCAGGATTGTATGTGTAACATGGACATGGGAACTGCACGTGAATAACTTGGAGAAGCCAGCATTCCGAGAGATTGGATTATAAATTATCTCCTGAAAAACAGAATCTAAATTCTTTGCTGGTCAATAAAACAAAGAATATTGGGATATCTTTAATCTCTATTCTCAACAAAGACACATCATTTTTATGAGATATAAATATTCCGCTCTCATTTGAAAGCCTACTTCAACAGATATGATGGAAAATGCATTAAGGGATCACAATTTGTTAAAACCTATTATTATGGCCGAGTTTATTATTATATATGAATTTTATTACAACTCTGGTTTTCCTCTACTAGTTAGTGAAATAACATTCAGTTGTAATTAAATAAAAAACTTTTTGGTAATAAAAATTGAACATTTCTTAAAAGATAAATGAAAGTGCTTTAGAAAGACGTTTACATATAAAGTATTATTGTCTTAAAAGTAAATAGCTAAAAAAATTTAAATAGCCATGTTTGGATTAAGAAAAAAAATCCCCTAATTTGACATAAGAAGTATTTGGAGATTTTAATATTACACATACAGTTTTCAAGGTACATTTGAGTGACTTGGAAATATTTTCAGGAGAGTTGCACTTTTGGAGTGAAAACATTTTGGTGTTTATTTCAGATGAGTAATCTTGCTCAGATTTCATATTTTGACCTTAAGATATCCTAACTGGTGATCTGGGGACTTCTCAGAACAGGAGCACATGCATTCTTTGGGAGGCTAGAACCCTGACCACAAGCAATCCTTTTCATGAAAATAAATCACTTGCTTCCTTATCCATAAGAGTTTGACAACTATCAAGGCCTCTTGTCAAGAATAGAAGAGAATAGAGGAAGGAAAAATGAGCCTGGTGTTTCTGTACCTCCCTCTAAGATGGTATCTTCCTTAGGCTCATGATTTTCTGAAACTGTGCTGTGGGCCATGGCACCCCCAGAAGGAGACCACAGTCAACAGAGCCATTCTCAAAGTTGACTGCAGCCTAGTGGTTAGGACACATTTGCCAATTGTTCAAGAACCTTGAGCTCACAACAGTGGACCCACGTCATTGCCAAATAGCATTCCAGTTAATTAAGTGTCAACGCAGATCTGTTTCAGGCAGAAAGTTGAGCAATAGATGGTGTGTAAGTGTGTGAACTCTGAAACATACAATTCTTTGTGTATGATCACAAATTTCTGAAGAAATTGTTTCCCGCAAGGGAAAAAAAGAAAATGTCCATTTTATGCGTGAAACCCAGTTGGTAGGAGTGAGGTATTTTTATTGATGTAGACAACAGTGATTTTGTAATCAAAGAAAGCTTTAAAGTTTTAAAGACAGAAAGAATTTACTGTGAGGAAGAAATGGGGAGCTAGAACAGCATATGTCATATGGAAGATACAATTTTAATCTTTTAGCCATCTCCTTTCTTGCACAACAATTATCCAAAGGGAAATGGAAAGAAAAGCATTCTACTTTTTTTTTTCACTTGCCCCAAATTATCTTCTCTGAAGACCAAGAATTACCTTGGTAGTCACTGTCTACTAGAAAGGTAAGAAGAACAATAAAAGATTAGTAAGTCTGTTGACATTCTACTTGGTTCTACAGTAGAGGAGGCTGGCTATACTTAGTACCTGAGTTTCAGGGCACCGTTCTCTCTGCCCTCACCTTCCCATGGTGCCCAGCCTCCTGCGTCACCTCCAACAAACGGGGGATGTTCAACTCTGGATGCTTGATTGGGACAATCACGTCTCTGACTCTCTCTGTCCTGTCAGTTGGGCAATTTATATATACACAATATCTCCTGCCTCACTTCTTTTGTGAAGATTTTTGAAAAATCCTGGGCATGTTTACTTAAGCCAGAACAGAGAGACATTCTTAGGGAAAAAAATAAAAAGCTAATCTAATACCGCATGGATATAATATTTAAAAAAATTATTATGATTGACGGAACCTTTATCAAAGAGTGTGAAACAAGATTTCATTAAAATCAGAAGACATAACCACATCTTCTCTGATGTATCCATTTCCAGAAATTTTCCCATTCAGCAAAAAAACCCTTTTCTAATGGGGACTTCCGGGTACTGCCATGGGCTCTAAGGGCATGAAAGGGAATGCCCATTTTTCTCACGCAATCACTTTTCCCTACTTTCGCCTGGAATCTGGCACCATGCTCATTAAAGGCTAAACCTATCTGTTCTCTCACAGTCCGTAGCTCTGTTTCTCATTTCCCATTCCCTCCATTTGTCTGTCTTTCTATGATGAGAGAACCTATATGCCCACAAATGTCATGGTAGCCATATTACCAAAATGTCATTGACCTCCTTGCTCCAATTTTTACTTGATTGAAAAGCAGAGTACCACATGATACAAGACACTGGTTTCTACAAATGTCACAAAGATGTGGTCTTTCTAGGTAGGAAACATATATTTTTGAGAAAGTCTTTCTTGTCAACAGAACCGTCTTTTGGGGGGGCAGCGGGAGGGGTTCTGTGGAAGTATTAGAAGGACTGTTCCATGTGTGAAGAAGAAGAAGAAGATAGATTTTTAAATGATTTGCCCAATCACTTGGGCATGGTTGGTCTGTGTGGGACAGACAGGGGTCGTTTGTCTTCCCTTCTCTCCCCAGGTCGTGTGGAAGCTTGAGCCTATAAAGGCAACCAAGGTGAACTCGCTCATTCCACACAACAGGGTAGATCATTCACCACAGGGTGTTCTTGATAGTGCTCTGTCCACTCTAATTTTAAGCATCTAAGCAATGGGAGTCCTACCACTTCCCTTGGAAGATTACCCTACAGTCTAATAGGCCCAACATTAAGAAGATTTTCAATTGGTAATCAACCTAAATTTCCCTTTTCTTAATTTCATCCCATTACCCCAAACCCTAATCCCCTTGTTCCACCTAGCTCCTCACCCTCATTAGTGTTTACACTCCCCAAATACTAATAGCTAGCTAGCCAAAAATAAATAAATAAATAAATAAATCGAAAATAAATCTGCTCTCAGTCATTATTTAGCTAGTCCTCAGATAGTTACTTCTTGAAAACTATGTCTGTTTCCCCATATACTGCTCTCCTTAAAGGCATTCTTTAATATTAAGAGATTCAAGTATTTTTTAATAAGCCAAAAAAAAGGGTGTAAGTATAAAGCACAGCAGTCTGTAATGGGCTAGAGGAGAATAAATACATTCTTAATGCGGGCGGACGATAATGGTATAGCTGAATTCACCTTCTTTTGCCCTTTACACAGACTCAGAACAAACCATTTAAAACAATTGGTTGAAACCTTTTTTCTCAAAGTTGTCAATTTCTATACTAGCTTTTTTTTTTTTATAATACCATCCTTGTATGTTATAGATTAAAAGAGTGTTTTTTTTTCTGCTCTATGAAAACATTTATGATAATATAGTATCTATCAATAATCATTATTTTAATAAAACCACTGACATTAATATGAATACTTTGTGTTAGTGTATAGGGTCACAAAATACTACCAGGTAGGAGCTTTGTGAAAACCAAGCCTTAACTTAGGTCTCATTCATAACACACGCTGTTGTTTTTTATTTTTAGACCACTTTACCAATTTGATTTACTGATGAAGTGAAAAGACTATGTTTTAACAGCAAACTCTCAAAACAATATATGTTTTAAAAGTCGAGATTTCTATTCCTATTCCTCTGATGTTTCAAAACCCTCCTCCCTCATCTCTGTTTAGGAAATAATTAGAACCCTATAGTAGTGGCGGGGTTCTGCCTCTATACTTGAATGCTGTGATATTTCTTGATTTTTTTGACTTTCATCTTGAATTTTAAGCTGGTTTTCTGCTTATATTAACGCTAACTGATACATGTCTTACATGAATAAACAAGCCAATGGAATAGAGGGAATACTACATAACTTTTAAAAAGTTATTCTATGGACCATACCCTAGAACACTTAACTCATTCTATCTAAGAGCATTCTATCTAAGAGCATCCTCATTCTATCAACAGTTGGCATTGCTAAGATATTTATGTATCTTTCCTTTTTGGTGGATATCGGGAACATTTGTATCCCCTACCAGATTGAATAACTTCCAGTTTCAGCACATGGCTGTAAGTCCAAATCTAAGTAAGTGTTCACCATTTCTATGCTTCCTTCCTTAGGCTACATGGTCCAATGTCGAGCATGTTTCACTGATTTCTAAGAATTTCTTATTCCCATATTTGCTGGCAGCATGTAAGTTGGAAAAAAACCAGTAACTCTAGAAAACTGAAGTGAAAGAGGTGAATTCATTTAGATAGCACTGTGACATTTCAAGGCATTAAATGTAAAGAGTTGACCAAATAGGTCTGCAGAAGGAGAAGAAAGGTGGCCAGTTTCTAGGTGTTCTGAAATGTGACATACAGTTGATGTGTCCTCTGCCCTCTTGATAATACTGTCATTCAGATCCAACAACCCCCAGCAAGTAGGCTTTTTGGTTTTAAATTTCATATTTTGCGGAAAGAGAATCTGGCTTTATTTGCACCCCCTGTTGAGATGAGCTTATGAAATATGTCAGGGACTTGGATTCAAGATATTTTCAGTGCAGCAAGGGCCCCAGCCTTATACATCAAGGATCCATCCCAGAGATGGAGAAATTGTTGCAAAAAATCCATACATAAAAGAAGTCTAATCTTCTAGAATCAAAGTTATATTGCATGGCAGGTACTGAAGATTAATTTGACACATTGCAATCAGTATTTGTTCAACATTACTTCCCCCTCTTTTTCTGAGATTGGCATATGAAGTTTCTCATATTTCTTTGGGTTATTTGTGGTAGACATTTATGTGAAAATCTAGAATCTCTTAAATGTAGCTGGTTGCAAAATTGTCATCACAAAACAAGTTGTATATAAAGTGAAAATATAATTTATTTTCTTTATTTTGGTTGCAGTTCATCTTGGTTTCTTCCTGAACCCTCAGTCAGTCGTGAGTGAGGGTAAAGGAGAGAAATTAATTAAATGTCCAATCAAGTTTGGAGCTGTCAGGCCTGATCATTTCAGCCGTCTTTCTTAATTGGTGTTCATTCTTCCACTTGGATAAAATGCCCATTCTCTTCTGTATTTGTCCCCTTCGTGCTTCTTTCCCTAAGATGACATTCTGCTGTGTGGGGAAAGGTAGCTACAATTTATGAATTCTACTGGCCTTGGGAATAAAGCAGGAATTCTTGGATTCCCATGGTAGGTTCGTAATTTCTTCCAGCCTGCTCCTTGCTGAGTCCACTGTGTGTCTGGCCCCTAGATGCCTGCCTACTTTCCTGGAAGGAGTCCGGGATTAGTGAACACGTGTTTCTTCATTTTGGCTTGGACAGAATAGATAGGGGAAGGGCGTGTAACTTTTCCTGGTCATATGACCTGAGTTCATCCCTGTCTACCTAGAGAATTGCTTCACTGCCATGTACTCCAATGAGCTCAGGGGCCAGTGCCTCCTCTGGGGCCATCTTGCCCTGGGACAGCAGCATTCATCTCTTACACAACCAGGACTAGCCAGGGAAGCTCAACCACAGGGCAACTGTGACTAGGTGACTAGTCCAATTAGGTGACTAGGGCAACTGCCATTTTGATGTGGGCTTTGTAAGAAACATTATGTCCATTCTTCAGTGTTTTAAGGACAAGCATCATATAAAAAATGTCCAGCGCTGTACCTTAAACACTCAGGTCCTGTGTATTCTGGACATTTAAATTTCCTGGACACCTTCATGAGATAAAAATATTGAGGCCTAAGATTGTTTCCATGTGCATGAAAGTCACAGTGTACAGAGATTTTTCTGACCATACCACTTTTGATTTCATAGGTCAAGTAGCAGTCTTCTCTCCAATAGTAAATTTAGATTTCAAATTGTTCAGGGACTAATTTTCTCGACTCTCTCCCCTAGTCTGCTGCACTGTGGGGATTTTTCCAAAGCTGCCTAAGTCTTAATCGAAAATCCAAATGTTCATAGTTCTTGGTGGGTTTTTTTGGATCTATAATGGTCTTTAAGATTATCACACACATCTAAATAGAGGTTTTTTTTGTTTTTTCAAATTAAGATCAGTATAGTACTTTTACTCTCTATTAAATGTAATTAGTTTTATAAAAACAACATAGGGGCACCTGAGTGGCTCAGTGGGTTAGGCCTCTGCCTTCAGCTCGGGTCAAGGTCTCAGTGTCCTGGGATCGAGTCCCGCATCGGGCTCTCTGCTTGGCGGGGAGCCTGCTTCCTCCCTCTCACTCTGCCTGCCTCTCTGCCTACTTGTGATCTCTCTCTGTCAAATAAATAAATAAAATATTAAAAAAAAACAACAACATAAACTGTTTTATTCCAAATCTAGCATGATGCTTTGGGAAGTGACTCCAAAGATATTCTTTTCAGTGGTAACTCCTCAGTGCCTAGTGTCTGGATTCTGGCTTGCATTCTCTTTATTGTTTCTGGTTTTCATTTACCAAATCTACAGAGATGAAAAATAAACTTTCCATACCCGGGAAGTCCTTACAGAGTATAAAGAAATTGAATCTCTTTTCTCATTTTTGTCTGGATCTTTTCAGAGAATGCTATGCTTTTCCTTCCCCTATTCCTTGTGATGCTCCTCTAGCTAGATCTTCTTAGAACTCTTGGGTCCTCACCATCTGGGGTTCTATTTAGACTTGCTTGAGACTGTATGTGTTTTCAGTAGGTTCACATGCCTAGGAAGACTGTGGGCCCCAAGTGGAAAGCCTGTGGCTTTCAAACCTCTTTCTTTCCTCCATGTGTGATGACTTTTAGGTGGCGCAGAGGCAAACTCCATCCAGTGAAGGAGTCTCCTGTTCTTCTACTCCTATGCTCAACAGGGGCCATTTACTCATTCATTCGTTCTCTCAAGAAAGATTCATTGAGTGTCCACTGTTTCCTAAGAGTTAGGCGGGGTCAACAGAAAACAGCATTTGTCTTTGGCCACAATGTACATTTAGCCTCGGTCAGTGTTCTTTCTCTTAATTGTAGAGGGATCCAGATAATGAGATATGGAAGATCAGATTGTGGTCATCACAAACATTAGCAAATAAAATATGTATAAACTCAACTCACATGCCGTGCACCACCATTACAGTCATTATCTTCAATATTTTTGTCAAATTATTACATTAAGTGCTTGCAGACACACCAAGTTCTCATGGTTATGGAGTACATGAATTAAAACATGGAGAGAGAGAGACATGGCAGACACCAAAGACAGAGATGCATAGACTTATGGAAGGTAAACATTTGTTCTTCATTGAGGTCATTTCCAAATGACATGATACAATAATTTGTTTCCTGCAGATAAAATCCAGGATGAATTCATGAATTAATAAAAACACCATATGGCTCAATGCAAACTTTTGGCATATTTGACATGTGTATGATAAATCAAACCGTAGTGTAGAATTCTGTCTGCTAGATATATGTATCGATTTTTATCTTCAAAATAAGTTTTGAGACTCTTCTTCTTCTTTTTTTTTTTTAAGATTTTATTTATTTATTTGACAGACAGAGAGAGAGCACAAGCAGAGGAGCAGCAGGCAGAGGGAGAGGGAGAAGCAGACTTCCCACAGAGCAGGGAGCTCATTCCTGGGATCCTGGGATCATGACCTGAGCCGAAGGTAGATGCCTAACCGACTGAGCCACCCAGGTGCCCCTGAGACTCTTCTTAATAGCATAATTGCTTCAGTCTCTGTCTTCTTCTCTGTATGTGTGTGTATATATATACACAAACATAAGGTAGATATATAGGCTTATGTATTTTTATGGACACATGGATCCTTCGTGAGTACCTTGTTTTCCAAAACCAGTGTTTGTGTTGTAATTTTTAAAAAGGTATTTGTTCTTAGCTAAATGATTGCATTAAAAAAAAAAAAAAGCTGCAGCAATGTAACAGACTTATTTTTTTAAATTTACTTTTTGGTTATCAAAAAGTCCCTATAATGCCAATAAGTGGCTCTATAAAAACCTGTACAAATTAGACAAAATACAAATCTGGGCTTTTTAATATCACTAACTAACAAGCTATAAAATAACCAAGTGGCTCTGTTAGCAAGGGTAGAGCCAAAAACTTCCTATTGGGTAATATTGGAAATTATCCGTCTGTCAGTCCAACTCTACCAGTGGTGCCCATACTGCTATTTTCCTCTTCCTGGTGTAAGATTGCACCATCTTTATCAAACAACATCTTATGCTGTTTTCAGGCCACTTTTTTGGCCACATCTTCTTTAACTTTTACTTTATTCTTCAACCTGTTGTACATGGTAAATAGGGAATCTCTCAACAAATTACTCAAGTTTTTGAAGAATCTCCTTTCCCAAGGATCTTGGCTAGCAGGTATGCATGGTGAACTTCAAGATTTTGTGAAAATGTATTGTAATGACAAAACCCTCATTCACTGAATTTCAAAAATGGCTTCAAGAACTCACCACAGACCATTGGGAAGGCTGGAACATGGATTTGTGAAAGTTAATTTTCTGACCTTCTACCAAGTTATGTGACTTATTTTATTTCTAACTTCTAGGTGGGTGAGTGGATGGGATCCCTATGCTAATTAGTATTTTTAAAGTTATTATTATTCCTGTAAATCCTAGGTGGAATGACTTCTGGTGTGCCCAGAGTGAGAGAGCCCTTCTCTTAAGTGATTTATTTTCATTTACTGTCTATTCCTCTTTACCAGTTTGCTATAATCTAATTTAGATTAATGACACGTCAATAAGTAAGCCAGGGGAAAACTTCTTTTCCTTATGGGACCATATGAAGGGGTTCAGGGCAATGGCAACTCCAAGGAGAGCCTAACCGGGCTTGAAAGGAGAGCCCCTATCACGTCCAGCCTCCCTGGCACTTGACCATTGTATCCAGAGCCGTTTCTGAGAACATCACAGCGGGTTGTCCCCGATTGTCAGTACATTCTTCAAAAGGTGGGGCAAGGGAAGGAGAGCATTTACCATGATGCCATCTCTAGTGAGATGACTCCAGATGAAGGTTGTCCCTTTAACAGGCATGTTTAGCAGCTCTTCAGCAGATACCACAATGCATTTTATAAAACACACCAAGATGGCAAAACATTTCAATCCCATTGGAAGAGAGTCTTTATTTTATATTTCCCCCCTTATCTAAAATGGGCAATTGCTTTTCTGCCAAATAGGCTCAAAAGGGCCATGAAAACTAAAGTCCTTCAAAGCTGTTAAATGCATCCTCAAATTTACAATAAAATGCAACATGACAAATCTTCCAGTAAAAATCTCTGGAGCCTCATCGCAGCCCTTAAACAGTTTTTCTTTAAGTTAATATTTCAGTATTTAGCACCTTGAGGAACAGGGAAGGAAAACGTGGGCAAGGAGAGCAAAACAAAACAAAAACCAGAACAGGAAAAAAAAAAAGCCACCAACAAAGACAGTGGGAAAAAAATGCAAACAACCACGCCAGCTATTAAACATATGCCAAAGTAAACAATCGGTGTGGGTTTGCCACCGTTGTGCCCTGCAGGTAGACGACAGGCAGCACAGGAGCAAATGGAAGGGGAAAGAGAAAGACGAATGGAAGGGAAAAGAGAAAGAGGAGTGGAGGTGCCGCGCAGCCTAAGAGCAGGACGGCCTGATTGTGAGCCTCAAGACACACCATCAGCCATGCAAAACAGGACATACCTTTCTGGCTTGCTGGTTCTGTCGGCTGAGACAAAGCAGTCCTATTCACAGCGGGAGGCCAAATCAAAATGAAATTTTATTTAGTCTGCACTGTCCCCAGATTGGGTTTCAGAATGACTGCTTTAGGAGATAGCATGGATGTGGCTGATGCATGCTTTGCATATGAAACTGCAGTAGGAAAAGAAATCTACATAATCAAAAAAATCTGTGCTCTGTGTATGTGACAAAAACCCCGGACGCCAGTGATTTCACTGCAGTGTGGGTTTTCAGGCAGGCCCTTTTGGGGTGAAACGCATTTAAAAAAAAAGTATCATACAATATTAGCAACAAATAGTAAGAAATTTGTAATGCTCGATGAAAAGATATAGATTCCTGCTTACAACTCTGCCACATCGGAATCAGCGTGATTTTTCAGTACGATTATGAAGGCATCAAAAATTTGTGGGGGAGACCAGATCGAATTTCAAAATACGAACAGATTATTTTGAGGGGGTTTGTTCTGATGCTTACTCTATCTCTGAACCTCAACAAAATAATGAAAAGCTGATGCAATACTGAAATTAACACTGAGAGCCCCCTTGGACTTTTCTCTGGGAAGACATTTAACTCATTCATATTTAAAGACTATTTTTAAAAACAGGGAAATATCTTTCAAAATGCTGTTTAGCTGTTGGAAATATTTTTAAAAATCAGGAAAAGGGATTGTAAAATGTATACAGAATGCATATCAGGGAATCTTTGAAAAAATAATAATATATATATTATCTTTGAGAAGATAATATATAGTCTTTGAAAAAATTACACACACACACACACACAGGCAGATAAACTATGTTCTTAATACAGGGTTATCACTGGCCTTGACCAGGAAAGGGAAGTGCTATGCAAAGTATAGTGAAACAAGGGGGCAGAATAGAGCTTCTTGATAAATATATATTATTTCTCAAAGAAATACTTATCCCAGCTTGATTTTGATAGATCAGTTCCTTGAGGTTGGATGCTGCCAATCATTTTCTCCAAAGAGGAAAAAAAAAAAAAATGAAAAAGAGATTGAAAGAAAGAAAACCTACCTGTATAAAATGGTAGCAAAAAAGACCAGGCAGTCTCTCCCACTGCACAGTGCTCTGAAAAACATGGACAATCATCATTGTTTTACGAAGTATTCCTAAGGACAGGAGGAATAAGAAATCTGCCCATCTGAGCTCTGAGGAGGTCGTCTCCAAGCCAGAACCCAGAGCAGCAGAAAAACTTCTCTCAATAATGAGATACAAATAGCTCAAATAGTATGCTGCCACACAGCCCCAGCAGAAATCCCCAACTACGGAACTATGGACGGATCCCCCCACCCCCTTAGAGAAACAGTCAAGATTAATTCTGTGATTCAGGTTTGGACCTAATTTCTTAGAAAAGCTTTCCCTTGCTCCAGCTTAGATTGGCGACCTGTCAATAATAATATTTACAAATGTAAAGGTCTCTTTAAATTGATAATTTTGCATTCGGTAAGATGGCATCGTGTTCGGCTGTGCACGCCACTAGCATAATTAAAGCCTAAAATCCAAATAGAGCAAGGCATTTGTATCCTTTTACGCTCCAGGACCACGGCATCCAGGTCTCCCAATAACAAGGGCACTGCAGTCCTTCTCTGTTGCTTGCAGGCAAGACCCTCTCTTGCCTTGGTTTTCTATTATATCATAATTATGCAGATAGTTATGAGGCAGGAGTTTTGCCTGCGTAGTATTTTTAGTGACAAGACACCCCTTTTCTGAGGAACGGAAAGATGTTAATTCTTAACAAATCCTATATCCCCCAAATTCAGTGCACCTGGCATTCACTTTCTACCTAATAAGCATCCGTGAATATGCAAATGTTCAGTGTCTCAGTAACCTCATTAATTTATTCCTCAGGCAATCATAGAATGTGAACCAGTCCTGTGCCACCAGTGGTAGAAACGGTGTGGATCAGGGCGATGAGAATCAGCTGAAAGCTCAGGCTGCATATTGAAACACTGTTTCATCTTTATTCCGTCCTTTGGCACTCTAATTCAAACAAAGGCTCTTACCTTCCTCTACTTAGCTGACAGCAAAAAGCAAAAGTAGAAAAAAAAAAATGCCAAGGGATAATCATTAAGATCTCCCCCTTCACCACCAAATACAAACCAGAGGTGATTCATGGTTGGAGCAAAATCTTCACAGCAAAACTGTTTCCAAACTGTACAAGTTCTCTGGTTTTGTTATTTATTGGGGGGCGGGTGGGGAGGGGGTAGAGGGCGACCTGCTTTCCATACTACAATGCAGTTGAATCATCTTTCTCTTTGCCCACATTAAAAGCCCTGAATAATGTTTATAAAATGTTAGGGAATCCCGGTAGGTTTCCTATTTAACAAGCCATGTATGACAAATCACAGTGTAATGTACTACGTTCTTAATCTTTAATTAGAATGTGAATATCTGCTAGAGAACGCAGTTAACTTTGACACGTTAAATCTTCTGGTTAAAGTGCCTTACAGGGAGAGCAAAGATGAAACACTGGAACAGTCTCCTGCTTCTCTCCATTCACCCAGACAGTTGGGGAAGGATGATAACATCTTGTAATACCTGCTCTGTAGTAATTAATCGCTGTGGTATTTAGGACCATTCAAGTAGACAAATATGACAGAGACAGGGACAATTAGGAACCTTGTTCAAGCTACATTAACTTTTCCAGCTATTACAACACAGCAGCTCAAGTTTGCTTGTAAAAGCTGCAGAGGGATTGCTATGCATTAGCCGTGCGATTATTAATGAAAGAAAAGGAGAATTGTGTTTATTGTAGTTTGAAAATTGCAAATAAATTTCAATTATCTGCTATGTCATTTTGTTAAACATGCATTCTGGAAATGCCTTTGTACTCTAAATCATGAGCTACTTATAGCAAACTAATACCAGAAACCCTCAGGGAGCTAGGAAGTCAATATTTTTGTTGAAATGCCTTTTTTTCCCCTTTCCTTTTCCTTTTTTTTTTTTTTTTTTTTTTTTTGGGTAAGTGAAACCGGAGATGGGCAAAACCACCACCTGAATGGGTTTCAGGTAGCAAGCTCTGTGGCATCCTGACATTCATTCGGCTGCACCATTTGCAAATAGACCTTGAGTCAGATGTCCCAGGCAGACATCAGGGCAATCAGAACCACACTGTTAAAAGAAACCAGTTCTCCTTCCTTTGGGAACATCCTCAAAACAATTATAAGAAACCGGTTATGATAAATAAATAACTTCTGCCATCTTGCCATCTCTGTCCCTCCCAATAACAAAGTGAGTTTTTTTTTTTTTTTCGGGGGGAGGAGACACCTACAGAGGGGGTTTCTCAGCTGTGGAGGTGATGGAGAGTCACTCTTTCTAGAGAATGGTTCATGTCTCTTCTCTTTCATGAGGACAACTGCCAATCACTTTGAATGGCAAACTTGATCTTGAGAGGAAAAAAAAAAAAGGAAAAAAAAAAACAAAAAAAAACAAAAACAACAACAAGAAGCCACACTTGGGAAGCAGAAATAAACACACCCGTTTCTCTACTGCCTTTTGTGAAACTGTTCATTTCTCGAAGCACTCAGACATGTATATCTAGTACCAAACCTCCCCTCGGGGTCTCCCACCCAAACCTTCCCGCAGGTGCACTGGCAAGGGGCTGGCAAGATGTACGTCCGGTGGCCCAGAAGACGTCTCAAGTCTAAACTTCCCATGTACCCCGCTCTGTTCCTACTACCCAGGACCGGCCCATGCCCCATGTCTACCCAATTGTGCAAATTATCCAATTTTACTGGCCATCAGGAACTGAACATGAAAGAATAATTCTGGGATGTCCAGGAGCTGGGGACCTAGTCCAATTGTCTTCTGTAAATCAAAGAAAGACCAGCTTAGCATGGCACAAATCTGCATCCCCACCCCAGAATCTGTTGTCACACACACACAAAAAAGCCGCTCAGTGCTGAGGAACAATCTCCCCTCTCAGCCGAGCTGCGATGATGTCAGCTTTCTGATTACAAACTGCTTATTTATGCTTCAACAGCTGCCAAGAGGAGCAAATAAGTGGCTAAAAGAGTGTCTAGACCAGGCTTTCAGTCCGCTATTGTCTGGGGGTTGTTACCTGGTTGACAGCGATGGGTCCAGCTGCCTGGTGTGAAAGGGAGCAGGGATGGGGAGGCAGTGATTGACAGAAGGGCCCTCCGGGTCAGCCCGGATGGCCCCACGTCTTTATATTCCCAGCTCCAAAGGGAAAGCCAGGGCCCTGCCTTGAGGTTGGAGGTGAAAGGAAATGTTGGAGGGTAATGAAAAAAATCTTTTGGCCAAATTTGCGATCATGAACACTTCCCCGGGGGGATCGAAGCCAGTCCAAGTGGCCTCCGAGTAGCCAGCAGTGGGCACCTGGAGCTAAGGGAGCGGCCATTTCTGATGAAGCTCACAGGCCCCTGGGCGGGGGTGGGGGAGGGCGCGGGGACACACATACGTTCACTTTCTTCTTTTTTTTTAGCTTCATGTTTTCATTTTGTTCTCTGGTATGGGGTACTTGGTCCCCAGCGAATGCATCTGGGGCCACCTTTTAAATTCACTGTCCCGAGAGTTCCATGAGGGTTTCAGAAACCTCCCCTCTTTTAGGACTTTCAATTGAAGACTGACAGAACAAGAAACACTCCAACATTTGGGAAAAACAAGGAGCTTTGCAAGCTGACGTAAATGTCTAATTAGAATTTTCCACCACCACTTGCAACCTTTGAATCTTGCTTTCCCATTTGTTTCCAGCCACGCTCTCCATTTTAACACTTTTCAGGGTAGATTTGAATGTACCAAATCGCTCCCTTCATCCCTGTGTCTCACGATTCACTGCCGTTGATTGGCATCAAACATTTGTGGCTTTCAGGCTGCTCCTCCCCTCGCCCCCATTTTATAGTTTGGGGTTCTGGCGGAAGAAAGAATACTGTTCCATATTGATCACCAAGAGACACTCATTTGAATATAATAATAATAACAAGAATGAAATCTCTTCTTCCATGATGCCCAGCCCCTACTTACTGCTACTCAGATACCGTGTGCCTTCTCGGGGATTGGATAGCATTGTTGTTTCGACACCACTGTTCCTATAAGGACAATTAAGAAGTACTGCTCCCAGGGGGTGACGACTGATGTTTCCCCTTCCACATTTATATTCCTATTTACTTTTTCCCAAGGATTTAAAAAAAAAAGAAAAAGAAAAAAAAAGATTTCTTCCAAATGTTGGCCGTGATCAGTGAGGCAAGGAGAACAAATCTGATGGTTCTCTAGCTTTAAAAATGGTTGCATTAAAGAAAGAAAAAGACGAAGAGTCAGCTTTCCACCATGTGAAAAATAACATCCATTTAACATCATGGTAATCCCTAGAAGTGCCAGACTTGAATGAAATGCAAGAGAGCACCTGAGGAGTCAAAGCTTAATTTGTGTATACAGTTGGCTTTCTCTATAATATCTGATTCAGACTCTGTAACGAAAATGAAATCACGTTAAATTAACTGTAAAAAATAAGTTGATTTAATTAAGCACAGAAAGACTTAATAGATATAATAAAATGTTAAAAAGTCAAATGATGTGCAGTTACATTTCAGTTAACACTGCTCAACAAATATACTAAATTTATTCCTTTCAATAATGATGTGTTTTGAACATTTAATTAGATAAATAATGTCTAATCACTTCAGCAAATCTGAACTAGAAGAATCCTTGTCATCAAAGGTGACTCATGCTCGTTACATCTACCTTTTAAGGGAAGGTAAAGCGGCAAACTTCAGCTCTTTTCAAGGAGATGCGTGGAAACGAAGGTAAAGTCTGTCTTTCAAGGCTCATTAAAATTCAGGGTTTGCTAAACAAACTATTATTTACAGTAAGATGAGTGTTATTCGAAATAGACTTCTACTTGTTTGCCTTTTTTTCAGCATCAGAAACTATAAGCAGCTGATAAGAAAAGGTATTCAGTGTTAGATGTCCTATAATTCATCATAATACTGTTTCCTTTAATAACTACTTTGCTCAAGTGATTGGCATGATTACAAGAAAATTACTTCAAATTATTCATCTCTTATCTTTCCTCTAAGATGTCCTAAGTTGGATGATAGTTAGCATAATGGGGCCCTATTAATTGCTAATGTGGAAAGTCCTTCACAATTTGGATAGAGTTTGTAGCCCAAATAAAGAAAATATTGCCAAAAGCAACCTTACATCATCTGCTCCTTAAGATGGTGCCACCCACTGTCTATTAAACGGAATGTCAAGGACGTTTATTTCTTCATTTAGAATTTGCTATGATGAACTCAGGCAGCTTATGGAGCGCGGACTCACGCTCAGCATCTATCTATGCACACTCACACATATGCACATGCACAGATACACACGCAAGAGCACATTTGTGCATTGCACGGAAGTATCGATGCACTCTGAGATGTGGAAGATGATTAACATAAAATTACCATTTCAAGCTTCTGGTGTTAATTCATCCATATATTTCTGGGGAAAAAAAAAGCAAAACAAAAACCTTGGTACAGAAACTTTCCACTTAGGATATTGCCTCAAATGATTTGTTTTGAGAAATCTACCTATAAATCTGTGGAGTTCATCCCAAGCCATAAAGTCGTATGAAATTCTGTTAAACCCTGAGACTATTGTGAATTTATTGAGAGATCATGGTTAAAAGCATTGTTAAAAACTTCCTTTATTTGGAAGGAGAGCGGCTGCATAAATAGAACCCAAAGTAAACATAAAACTCAGAATTTTCATCCGTATTCATTCCAGTCACCCTGTTTTAAATTTTGTTTGTGTGTGTGTGTGTGTGTTGTTGTTGTTTATTGTTTTGTTTTGTTTTTTCCCTACACTATGCTCTCTGAGATATTTGTCTTTTAGGGCTGCTTATTTTCTATTTTTTAAAAAGTCTTTATTTTTCCTCTGATTATATGAATTTTTATAAACCAATGCTGAGAATCCGGGAGCATGGAAGGTCAAGCCCAACAAGGTTGGCAACGGAAATCTAAAGGTTATTTTGTATGTAAATAACAACGTTGGCTTTTGGGGGGTAATTGTATCTGCTTGTTAAGTTTCCGACTTAAAGAATCCTTGGAACTTTTCACCTTTTTAATGCGTACTTAAATATTCTAAGTGGTTTCTCTCCACATTTGTAGTACCTAGAACAAGCATACTCACATGGAGACAGATCTCAGCATAAAAAACAGAGTCCTGATCAACACTCACAGAGAGCTAACAAGAAAAACTAATATCACTGGTTATACTCATTGGACTTCGAGTGCTTTACTCTCTTATTTCTCACCACAGACTTCATTTTGCTTGCTCCGGCCGCCTAGCAATCGCTGGGCTTTTCATCTCTGGGGACGCTTCTTGAGGTCTCTCTCAGTGTTCTGTCTTGCCACAGTGTTGCTCAGATTTGGGACTAGAAATGGAAAGCTGTGGGATGTAAAATGTACTTCGGTGTATACATCGTGATCAAATATACCATACGGCCAAATGTTTGAGAAGTTGTAGTTTAAGACACAAACACGACTCCCAGTATGGTTGATTTGTTCAGATGTCTGTCACGTAGGTAGCATTTTTCCAAGAGTCATGGGGGAGACAAGAAAATGTTAAAAAAAAAAAAAAATCATAATTGATGGGTCATCTGGGTGGCTCAGTTAGTTGGGTGATGGACTCATGATTTCTGCTCTAGTTGTGGTCTTGGGGTTGGGATTGTGATCGAGTGCCCCTTGGGGTTCCATGCTCAGCAGGGTGTCTGCTTTTCTCACCCTTCCTCTCCCTTTGCTCTCGTTCTCTCCCGAAAGTGGATAAATGAGTCTTCAAAAAAAAAAAAAAGAAACCCAAAAAACTCATAGTTGAGCATAAAACACAAACAAGGGAAATAGTCACACATTATACATTGGTAATGCAGACCACAAAACCTACACACAGGCAAAAATATTTTTATCTCCTAATAGGCACAATGCATCCTACAATGTAATTTTAATGTGAAAAAGGTGTTCTTTTTGGTTTCATTCTAGTCATTTGCCTGCTTATTTGTCCATCTGTGTGCCTATACTATAGGATTTTGCACAGTAAAAACTTGGAATTTTATGCTTACTTGCAGCAATTTAAGACTTCTATTTAAAATTCAGGAAAGTAGTCTTGTTTGGGTTGCCTTTTCATGTGTAAGTTGCATAGTCTGGAACTTGGCCCTTCTCTGGAATAATTAAGTTCCAAAGTCCAAGCGGGCTTGTGCCCAATCATGAATGGCCCCAAGCAAATCATTAAGTCACTCTCTGCCTCAGTTTCTTCCTTTACAAATGATAGTGTCTGACCCATCTTTTCTAGCAGAACTATTTTTAAAACTCACACTTATGATAGACTAATGTGCCTTGGAAAAAAGACAGTATGTATTGCTAAAGCTCACTATTTTAGAACATAAGAATATGAAAAAATATAGAAGAAAAGAAAAACTGAATATTATGTATTCTTTGAATGGCCTGATTTAAACTACTTGACATTTCTGTTCATGGTGTCCATTAACTAACTAACTAACAACTAACTAAATAATAATAATAGGAAGAAAGGAAGGAAGAAAACAGGAAAGAAGGAAGGAAGGAAGGCGAGAAGAGAACGAAAGAAAAAAAAGAAAAGAAAAAAAGAAGGAAGGAAGGATAGAAGGAAAGAAGGAAGAAAAAAAGAGAAAGAAGAAAGGAAGGAAGGGAGGAAAGAAAAAGAAAAAGAAAAGAAAAGAAAAAGAGAAAGAAAAGAAAAGAAAGAAAGAAACAAACAAACAAAAAAATGTGAACTGGGAGGATTTAGGGCCAAAAGACTGGGTTGACAACCAAGAGCCCGCAAATTCTTCCCTAGTGACATACATTTGTGCTGTCCTTGGGAAGTCATTCCACTCATCATTCCTCCACATCATTCCTCCACCTGTACGTTCTGTTCCAATAGGGATATACATGACACCTGAGCTTGAACTAAAAGCAAAGCATAAGGTAACAAAGAGGTGCAAATTTAGACTTTTTTTTTTTTTTTTAAAGACTACAGCTGGTTAAAATATCATGCTTCCTATTTCACAAATGGGCAAACCTAAGCAAGGCCACAGGGAAAATATTTGTGCAGCCCAAATCAGGAAAGTAGAATAAACACAGGATCGTTATGAATTTTACAGAATCTACTAAAAGTACTTTGAAATATTCATTTCAAGTTCGTGGCATGAAGAAGTCTTCAGAAAGCAATGCTAGGTAAGACGGTATTTCAAATTGGATCCTCGCCAGCCACTTCAACTGGGAAGCTTTGGATAACCACTGTGACCCACAGTCAGGATTCCGCTAAAATCTGTCTTTGGGTAGAAGGCATCCAATGAGATATTATGACCCTCCTAAGCAAAGAATTCATAGTAAATTCCTCTTGGTGGAGAGGTTACACACTAATTCCATTTGCCACTGGCACTCCTAGTGTGGTAACAGGGATGAATAAAAGACCCTCCAATTTTTTTCAATTATAAAGACCCAAAGGGGTTATGACATTGGTATAAAGTTTTATCTCCATATTCCTTCTCTACCTGGGAAAACAAGTTTCCTTAAGTCCTCCCTAGGAAAGGAAGAACACCCCCATGTGTCAAAAGGAGTCCATTTGTTTCATTTCTAAGAATAAAAAAAAAGTCACACAGATCAAATATTATATTGATTTAGAATTTTTAAGTCTGTACATTTTATTATCAAATTTATGCCTCCATTACTTTATTAATGAACACATCTGGATAACCATCTTATAGATGGTAAATAAATAATAGGATCTCTGCATACATTTATTCATCGGGATATAGAACAGTCACTTAACATAGAGCTATTAAGTTAAAATTCAGAATGAACATGATGGCTAAGCTTTCATCTAACATCATTAGTGATCTGATGTTATAGATTTATGTTTATAGTACACTAATATACCTATATTATTAATATATAACATATTATATATATAATATATGACAGCGTTATCCAATATCAGCCAAAATGAGAGAGCTGATTTAAACAAAAATTTTTTTTTTCTCTAAAGATTTTATTTATTAATTTGACAGAGAGAAATCACACAAGTAGACGGAGAGGCAGCCAGAGAGAGAGAGAGGGAAGCAGGCTCTCTGCTGAGCAGAGAGCCCGATGCGGGACTCGATCCCAGGACTGAGCCGAAGGCAGCGGCTTAACCCACTGAGCCACCCAGGCGCCCCAGATTTAAACAAAATTTTATCTGTGTGTTTGGCCAATTAGATACAGAGATAAAAGAGTATTTGAAGGGAGCTGGTTACATAAGGTCCATATGATATCAGGGTATCAATAGCCTCTTGTATATTTTTGGGACAAGAAGTGGCACTTCTTATTTTTCCTATTTTCCTATTGCTCATGTTTGTGAGGTATACTGTAATTTAAATAAATCTTGATGATATAATCTGATAAATAAAATCAGATGTACATCTATGGCTCTGTGACACTAGAGGGGAGGGTCCTGAGGTTTGAAGTCAGAAAAGGCAGTCTCCTGGTCGGCAAGGAGGTAAAGGGTACTCCAGGCTGAAGTCAAGTTTAGAGAGGTTGGCCACCAACGAGAGAAGTAGCCAGATGTCTTAGACCTGGGCAAGCCATCCCCGGAGTGTAGGATGTCTGTTTGCGAATCATGATCCTGGTTAGGAAGCTGGCATCCAAAAGGTTGGGCCCAGTGAAAAGTCTGGGCATCAAAACTGAGAAAGAAACACATGGGAATCAAGGCAACAAGGAGCTAAAATCTGGGTAAAATGTCTATGTCATGGTCATAGAAGCACTAACAGGAAGAATGCAGACTAATGCACTAGAGAACTTCAAGTTCTGTTGTATAGAGAACCTTCCCTCACAGAAGCCCTGCTTGAACATATTTGTTGGGGTCTGTCTACATATGGCAATCCCCCTTTCTAGAATGGTGTCCTTGCCCAGAACTATGATTATGGCTGAAGCGGATCTTGCTGCAAATAGAGGTGTAATCCTACAAACTAGGTGTTTGCTGGTCTCTCTTCCCTTACCCCACTGCACATAGCATTATTGCCCAGACACATGGACCTCACCTACAGAGTGGGCCCCCTAACCCTCCAAATCAGACCTATGTTCTTTAAACCTCTCTGATAAAATCTGGACACTCATCTATGAATATCCCTATAGATCTACATCTTTTTGGCCTTTTTAAATCTGCCTCCTCTCCTCTTCCTAAAGGGTCAAAAGGAAACAGGGAAGAAAGATTCCCTGAAGATCAGGAGATTTGGAGATTGTGTAAGGAGCATAAAGGGAGTGGGGAAGAGACTGTAGGCAGATAAATGATAACAGTGATCATTGGCTTCCATCCAATGACAACTGTGAAGGAAACCTAGCTCCTAAGATACTGTTCTAGGTAAAGATCTGAAAATAAGCAAGAGTTTGAAAAGGCGAAGTGGAGCCCACTGCTCTGTATTGAAATTGATCAAGGTCTTTTATGACCCAAGATTAAACAAGCGTGGCTGGCAGGCTTTGTCTGCATAAGAGAGATGCCTGCTTTCTGCCAAACTGTCTACTGTCTTAAGAGTGTCAAAAGATTGGGGAATGGGACAGAAAAGACATTTTTGACAGCATAATGATTTTAAGGTAACAATATAGCACAAAAGAGAAGAGGTAAGACAGACAATAATGTGGGATTTCTTTAAGGATCTATGCCTTCATTTCTTTTGGGTAATTTGGTGGCATTGGGGGCTATTGTGTTTCCCGTACAAGTCAGATAGGGAGGGCGCCATTCCCATGCATCCAATTGTATGAAATGCAGAGTAAGTCTCTTGTGCTATCGATAATTATCCTTGGCTGTTAATGTAACCAAGTCACATCATCAGAAAGCCATGTTTCTTGCGAAGAATATTTAAAAAGTGAGTTTAGTTATTTAACTAATTTCTTCAAATTATAAGATATTTCAAAGTATTTATTATTTTTTAAGAACAATACCTGTGAGTTTTAAAAACAGTTATTAAAATGTATAGGGCCATAAGGTACAAACTTCCAGTTATGAGCTAAGTAAGTTCTAACATGTACAATATGATAACTAAAGCTAACAATACTGTTTGGTATATTTGAAAGTTGTTAAGAGAGTAGATTTTTTTTTAAAGATTTATTGACTTGAAAGAGAGAGAGAGAGAGAACCCATGTTCATGTGTGTGTGTGGCAGGGGGAGAGGCAGAAGGAGAGAAAGAGAGAGTCCCCAGCAGGTAGGGCTTGATCTCACGACCCTGAGATCATGAAAATCCACTCTCAGAGTAGATTTTAAAAGGTATCACGTGGAAAAAAATTTGTAACTATGTAAGATGATAGATATTAACTAAGCTTACTATTGGCATTAGTTTTAAATTAGATAGATAGATAGACAAATGTTGTATATTTTCAATTTACACAGTTATATGCTGATTATATTTCAACAAAACTGAAAAAAGAGAGCAATTAATACAAAAACAAATGGAGAAAAAGAAACTAATGGATAATGGTAATAAATTATGTATTTCTAAATGTTTTAACATGAAATCTTTCTCTTTCTGTTCAAATTCAATTTTCATGTAAAAATGGCCACCGCTGTCAGGTGGGTGGGTGTTTGTATGTATGTTGGGGAGGAAGAGAACATAAAAAATGACTGTTTCTTTGTTATCTGGCTCTATGAGCCTATACCACATTAATGAAAATAATTTAGTATGTTACCAGAGAGATGTCAAGGTCATAATGAATATTGCAGTAAGTAGAAAAGGTATGCCTATAAACTAAAGACACAGGTAGACTGAATGTTGAAGAATAAGAGCAGGACTTGCTTGTTTTTTAGCTTTCTTTCTTAGTTTTTGTTTCTTGGAAGTGCCAACTGGTTAACTTTCCTCTTAACTTAAAGAAGAAACTTAGTTTTAATCTTGTTGGTCTAGCAGAGTATGGTGTCTTTTTAGTCTCATGGAAAGACAGATTGGTCAGGGAATTGCCCAGTGAGAAAGGCCTCTGGGGAGCCCTGAAATGCTCTGATAAAACCTTTGGTTGATCAGACCTTGTTGGGTGACAGGAATAACAATGGAGGTAGTATGCTTCTAGAAGGAGAAACATCTGGAAATCTTCTTCCAGCTTATATTCCTGCTTATTAGAACCTGTAATTTATGATGGAAGTAGATGTTTGTTGATAGATCATGATGGTTTTCAGAAGTTTCAACAGAGTCAGAAATATGTTGTTTCTCCAGACATTATTGTGGGTATTGTTGTTGTTGTTTTATTTTGTTTTGTTTTCAGACATTGTTAATTCACAGAACCACATAATGGATCTGAAGGCAGGTTTTTGATAAATATTACTCCATTGCTCTTTTCCTTGTTTTCCATATTGTTCCTCACCCTATTTAAGAATTAGCAAAAAAAGCACATTATTCTTTGCTTCCTATCCTTTCCAGACCACCGTTGCATTGTGGGTTACATCTGATATGTGCCTAGGCACATTTGAAAAGACCCTACTCTCTTCCTCCAACATTAAAGTCTACTTCACCATCCAGGATGGTATCTTTTGATACCTTGGCCAATGTAGGGCTGAATGTGCAGAGTGCCCAGTGAACACTTGCAGCTGAGAAAGCAAACAGGGATTAAAGTTCAGCTCTCTTGTACTCTCCAAGCTGTCAGGTCTTCCCAGTTCACACAGAAGTTCCCTATAGGCCCATGGTGACTCCCAGATGAAAGAATATGGTCCTTTACACCCATGCTTTTCAGACTAAAGTCTGGGACCATTTGGAGGTATGAAATTGAGAAAGAACCCCACTCAGAGGGAGACCAGATCACACCTGACCACATCCCGGGAAGCCAGAGCTCTGTGACCTTGCCCGAAAACAGAAAGAAGAGAAATACTACATGAAACCAGCTCTTGCCCGAATTCAGTGGAATCACATCTAGATCATGTAAAACCAGAAAAGACCTTAGAGAAAACGCTGCACACTCTTGTCATCTTCTAGAGGAAGAAACTGAGGCTCAAGCTCTCACATCTGTGAGCAGAAGTCAGATACCTCTCCTTGGGCTTGGCTTCCTCTCTTCATACCTTCCTGTGCTCCTTGATCAGAGGTAAACATCTCCAGTCTTTCTCAGTGCTGAACACTGTCTGAAAGTAGCGTGTGGCACTCGATGTCTCAGATTAGCCTCCGAATTAGCACTGCCACCAGCCCACCGGGGTGTCCTGGGGTCTCCCGATGGCAAGTTGTCTAGCTGCCTAACCCCACTCAGCTCAAGGACACGCACACCTGCCTGGCCTGCCTTTCACATGCTCACAGCCAAGGGGACAGCGCTTGCTGCTGACCCTCCAGCAGGGAGAGGTGCCACGGAGGGGAACTTGCCAGCAGACACACAAACCACAGGCCCCTCTGAGGACTTGAAGAATACCAGGGAGGCCATATTTTATATTTTTGAAATTAATAAGTGAATAAACAAGATTTTTTTTAAAACCTACAATTTTGATGTGGAATTATATTTCAATCCTGCTAAAAATAATTTCCTTAAAGAAAGGATTTCAGGTTACCACTTGCTAAGATCACCATCATTCTTTCCCAGCAATGTGTTGAAAGTTCTTCTTCTTCGTCGTCGTCTTTTTTTAAATAATTTGAACATAGTTCTCTATTCTGTTATCATGGGATTAATCTCTTTTTCAGATTGGGGGGAATCTCAAGGACTTGGTGAAAATATCAGTTTCTTGTGGTTGAGAATATTTGTTTTCCCTCTTTTCCACATTCTTTAAGAATAATTAATTTTGTAATGATTAAGAGAAGAGGTAACTAAGTGAAGAAAATAGCATAAAACACTGGCCATCAAATGTACATTTTGATGTAGCAGATTCCTCCTACGGGTTCTTCCATCTGGAATGATGAGGTTTGTGTCCCTGCTCCGTTAGCTCTCGAACACAGATAAGTGGACTTTCTAATATTATTTTACTCAAACTAAGGTCACTTTTTATTCAATGTTCCAGCATCAAATGAACGCTGGGCTCAAGAGATCTAAAAGTCATTTTTAAAAAAATTAATCAATGATTGGTGAAAGAGATACTGCTTTTATTTTTTAAAAAAATGTAAGTTTTCTATTATGTCTCCTACAATGATACCTCGCCGCCCCCCCCCCCACCCCCAAGCCCCCGTCCTCTTGGTTGGAAATGAAAGCCCGGGGCCCACCCGTCATGGCGGTGAGCAGGAGGGGGATGTGGAATGCACGCCTGGAGCCTTCACCAAGGATGATAAGCCTGCATGAATTTTACGAGTCTCAGTATCAAGGTTGCCCTCGCCCAAGGGATTTAAGAATAAGGGGGGGGGGAAAGGGAAGGCAGATGTATGAATAACTGGCATTGTAAATCTTCACCGTGGCAACCTACAGCTAGAAAAAGTCTGTGATGGGTTCATGACTTAAGAAGAAAGCGACATAGCAGAATGTGAATGGATTTTCTTCAGCTACTTAATACACTGCTTAGAGCAGCTTAAGGGGGTGCATGTGAGTGTGTGTGCGTGGGGCATGTGTGCGTGTGGGGTGCGGGGGGAGAAAGCGTGTGTAAGAGGAGGAGCTCTCTGGAAATTCGTTAGAAGGAATTACTAGTGTTATACAGCTTGCCGGCTTTGGGGGCAAAAAGAATACCGTTTAGCCTCGGAATATAAATGACTGGATTTTGCTTGGGGGGAAGCAAAAGGCCGTGGGGGAGGGGTACGGGATTATGAAGCGAGTAACAATGAGCAAATTGGACCCTCCGCAACACAGCACAAGGTCACGGCGAAAGTCACGGTGTTGGTTGGTGGAGGTGGTTGATAGGAGAAAATGGCTCATGATAAATCGCTTCCCATTTTGCAAAATCTGGCAGTTAATGAAAATAAGATGCATTTGAGTAGTCTATATGAACACCTGATTTTTTCCTGCTCTCTCCCTCTCTCTCTCTCTCTCTTGCTCTCTCCCTGCACACATACACACGCACGCACGCACACGCAGGGCCTGCTGATGTATGAAAGCAAAGCCCCGGCTCTAATTGTGCAATTATAAAACGGAAATGATGCAGGTTTGGCAACACGGGGAAAGAAGGCAGCTCAATAACATTGTTTAATAACAAGCAAATAAAGCTCAGAGGGGAAAGAGGTGACTATTTCTGCTTTAGACTCATTAAGGAGCCTGAAACATATTGTAAAAGAGTGATATTTAATTATGGGCTGGACTGATAACAGAGAGCAGGGCCTCACTGGGAGAAAGAGACCCCGTGCTCCTAGGAGCTCACAGCTCCAAACATCAATTACCGTGATTATCTACCCGGTGCTTACAAAATGCACGGGCTCCATGTTCCATCAGCGACCCGTAAACAGGCATTGCTTAGGCAAATTTATGGGCACAGGCAGCCAGGGCCAGGTGGGAAAGCAAGCCTCCCATTGGTGGTTTCCCGGCTAAGGAGGAAAGAAGCAAAGGAAAGAAAAATCTGTCTTCTGCATTGCTGAAAGAACAATTTATTACAGAGCATTTGCAGAAGACAGCATTTGTTGCCCTGCTTTTTTTTTTTTTTTTTTTTTTTTCTCCTTGCCTCTGTTGCCTGTCTGAATGAGAAATGGGAGTATCTTAACCAAGTCCTGGTTACAGAGGACCACGTGCTATGGTCCCATCAAACTTTTTGGTGCTCTAGAGGCCAAGGGTCCAAACCGCGAGGAATTAGGAGTGAAATACTTGTCTCTCCCTTTAATCTTAGCTGCAGGGACTGGATAGAACAACTTTGCTGGCTGGCTTATAACAGAATTTTGGAGAATTAAAAGTGACACGGGAGGGGTAGTGTGCTAGCTTGTATAGATCAACGGGTGTCTTTTTCTTGTGTCGTCCCATTTTCAGTGGAGACTGTGGAGTTCCAAGATTCAGGAATGCTTGGAGATGGTTACATTATCAAGACTGGTCCTCACAAAACAGTGGGATACTAAGGTGGTGTCTGTGTACCCATCAACTAAAAATCCAGTCTTCTCATGCGTGAATCCCTCTGATCACTGGAGGAGGTGTTGACAACATGGCTCAGATGTTTTTCCTGCTCCATGTTTATACTTCTCTCTCAAAACAGAAAGTGTCTTCCTACGTCAACCCTGACGGCAAACATTTTTGCCACAGTCATTCCCTCTGCAGACATGTGCTCAAACACAGACCATTTGAACTTGGTCTAGCCCATCGGCAACCACTTTTTTGAATGCGATTGTCCACAAGCAATTTCTGGTGAATGGCGGGCCCCCCCAGACCACAGGACAGGGCGATGAGGACCAGGAGTCGAGGTGGTCAACGGGGCAATGCTCGCCTGGCCTGGCTCTTCTCCTACCATCTGCCATCTGGAGCTAGAATTTCTCAGTGTCTCACTAATTGATAAGGACGGAGGAATACTACTGACTGCCAATGTTCTTGTCAGCCCCATCCTGAAGAACAAAGGAGATTTGGGCTACTTTTTAATTCTACCCTCTCAGCTCATCAACACTTGGTTTACATTAAAATGTAAGAACATTACACCCCACACTCTGCTAATAATCAGAAAGTACCGCTTTGAAGTCTCCCTATTTCTCAGCTACTACCCATGACAGATGTTTGCCAGAGAAAAACTCAGGGGGCATTTTCTTGCAAGCATTTTGGCTGAGAACGGTAACCATTGTGCCACTTAATATTTCAACCATCTCTGGAGTAATCAGGAAATAGCAGTGTCTTATTTATCTCATGTCTTGCTCCTTGCTAGCTCCCCACCAGTCCCGCCATGACCTCTGAAAACGCACATTAATTTCACCTCAGTATTCCTATAGCATCAATTAATAAAAACTGACTACGTTTTCAACAAATGCACATGTTCTGATAAATGAGGGTCCTGACTTAATTGCTCTGTAAATTAAGAGCTCACAATAGATAGTGTAAGTAGTGACAACAGAGAAGTTTTAATATTTAAAAACTCATTAAATTGGTGTACATTAAATTGGTGAATAACGAAAGTCATGGGACTACTTTAAGGAGCTGATTTTAAGTTCTGTTCTTAAATGTATATCACAGATGAGGACAAGCCATCTACCTGCCAAAACAGAAAAGCTGGGCAATTTTCCGAATTACTAAATTGGGTTACTTTTTGAACTGATTGGTAATAGACTCTGGTTTATCTCTCTGGTTTATCTCCTCTTCTTCTTTCTTATTTTATTTTATTCTATTTTATTTTTTTAATCTTCCGGTGACAATGACTGAATTAAAATGCTGTGGATTGAGGTTGTATTCTGTTTACCCAAAGAGAAAGATACAAAGGCAAAAGGCATGTGGTTGGCGTTGGCATGATCTTTCTTTTTTTTTTTTTTTCTTTTTCTTTCTTTCTTTCTTTTTTTTAAATCTGAACTGGTCTTTTTTCATTTGCATTTGCTTAGTATCATTTGAAGTATGTTCTAATTTTTAGGTCTAAATATTTTTTCAGGGAGAAAGTTCTGTTGTTTTTGTTTATGACTTACAGCTGTGTAAGATCTAAACACTTAAGTATGTGTCATGATGACAAGGCTTGAAAGGGTCTGTGAAAACCACAAATCCTGATGATTACAAAAGGGAAGCTCTTTCGAAAGAGTTCACATCTAAACTCCTGAATAACCACTAAGTACATGGAGTGGAGATTTTTTCCCCTTTAAATCAGAAGTTTGACTTAAAAAAGCGATGATTTGCTCTAAGAATGATATATGATTTCCCAGCCCGGTGTTAACAGTTGGAAAGGGATCTATCCTAAACTGACGGGGCTTCTGTGTCGTCTTTGCATATTTCACATTTCTTGTTCCTCATGTCCATGTGTCAATGTTAGCATTATCATCGATATTTAGGCAGTGGTGGAGCTGACATGCTAGGTCTGCTCAGTTTTTGGAGTTCACTGGACTTTCTATAGAAGACAAACATAAGCAACCCTGTCTGGCATTTGTTGTTGGAAACTTACGAGCTATTTTGGAAAGAATTATTTCATGTGAACTTGATAATTCTGAAAATGAAAATGAAAATGCCTGGTGTGTGTGTGTGGAGAGGGTTTGATTAAAATAGAACATGGATCTGTCTTCCAACAATGCTGACCATGGAAAAGAATTGTGTCCAGAAAGGAAGACAATATTTCTAAAGCATTGTTTTCTCGGGGCAGATGAAGTAGATTCTCTAGGATATGGAATGAGATGAGGGGCACATATATTCTTCTTTAAACAAGTCCTATTCCCATTATTGTCTCTGAAAAGAAATAGATGAATGTGGTAGTGATTCCAAGTCTGTGTTCCTGTGCCCCTCTAATAGAAGAAATTGTAAAAATGCAGTGGAAAGTGGGTAAGAAGAGCACACACAAGATAAAAAAAAAAACCAAAAAAACATTTTTATGCCATCAATTCATTATCTCAACCCTGCTTAATGTCCCTCTGTCTTAGACTAGGGGTGATCATTCTAGAGTTCTCAACTCTAAGAAAACTATTATATTAAAATGCTCTCACAATGAATCCCATGGGATTGGGGAAAGCTATGTTGCAAATGGGATTTTGCACTGTGTGAATTGCCAATCCCAAAAGATCGTGAAATCCTGTGGCTAGGCACAGGTTCTACAAAATGTGCATTTGTGAAAAGGGAATGTCATCGCTACATAATATTTTTACCTTTGGCAAGAATTTTATAAAATTTCAGATTATATTACACTCAAACATACTTCTATAAGGGTCACAAAATTAAAGTGAAATCTCTCTGGGTGCCATGCCATTGTGTGTTTATTAATTTGTTCTAATATTGTCTTTGTTGAATTTGTCTTGGAAAGTAAGTAAAAACTTGAAGTTGCTAGTCCTTTAAAGTCATTAATCTCTAGAAAGCAACAGTGTAGCAAATACTACCACTGACTTCAGAAAGGAAAAGATAAGAAAAAGGAGTAAAATTTAAAAGGATGGATGCCAGGAAAAAGAAAAAAAATACAGGGAAGAAAATAATGGGAGATCAAAGTATCCTTTCTGTTTTTAGCTTCTGTTTTGGATATAAGCAGATGAGAAGGGAAAAGGAATTGATACAGAGAGAGAAACACATGGTGGAGAATAAGTCAAGACCACAATACACAGAGCCACTTGTCCCAATCGAAATGTCACTTCACATATTAAAGGACAGAGGAAGCACAGAATTGCCCATATTAAATGGTTACTTTGTTACAAAGCGTTCCCTAAAAAGAAAATTGGTTAAATCTGACCACATTACAGTTTTTTCAGAAACCTACTTTCAGAAACCCATTGATAGTGGGCATGTGGAAATGCGTTTCCATCCACCAGGGGGCAGAAAGGAACCCTTTGATTGGCCAGAGATCTTTGGACTTCAACTTTGATTTTGAATAGTTTTAATTTGCATAACCTTTTCACTGTCAGAGTTCACTCACCAGGGATGGAGGCGTATAGACTAACCTAAGAACCTCCATAATTCTGCCTTACGCTCTGAACTTCACGTTTCACTTTCCCTGTAAACTTACTTTACATTAAAGAGATGGAATGAACGCGCTGGTGTTACCGTTTGGTGGTCTTCCATCTCGGTGGATTTGTCTTTTGAGCACAGGGTATGCTGCCGTCAGTGTCTGTAAGACTTCTTGGCCTGTGAACTCTGCCGCTCTTACAAGAACACAGAAGCAGGACTATTAACGCTTTGAGCGCCCGCCATCTTGTACAGCATTTTTTCACTGACACTGTTTTCTTTTTTAAAAGTCAAATTCTTTGTCTCTCTGAAGTCCTCAGAAGGTTTTGTTGCTGTGTGTTGGTGGTGGTGTCTATATCATGTTTTGTTTGGGACGTGAGCAGCTTCTCAGAATGCCGTAGGTTCAGTAGATGCCCAATGCCCTGGTGGGGGGGGATATAAGGTCACCTTGCCCTCTTCCCTCTCTGGGATGGGGTACCAAGGGCTCATGGCCTTTCTTGATGGAAGAATCCAAGAAAGAGTGGCCATTTCAGGGAAAAAAACTAACTGTTGGAGATAATTAAAATGACTATAAATGATATATGCTCAGGGAAGCCATGAAATATAGTTTTCTATGCTTGTGCCAAAAGTCTAGGGGAACTGAAATATAATCCCTCAGCATCTGAACAAGTGAAAATAAAATAAAATAAAATAACCCAGAAAACAAAAACCTGGTTCAGGAATGGTCATTACAGTAGGTTGTTCTCCACATTTCTAAACCGTTTACATCTGTTGACCAGCCCTAAATCCTACTTACCATATGAAATCTGATGAGAGATCACAGTCTTGAATGAATAGATGTGAAATGGATTGTTTAATTAGCACATCTTTATAATTCCAGTCAAAGATTTGGCATTTAAGGGAAGCTAGAGCAATATTCAGTAGCACAAAAACTCTAGTACAGAGGATTTCAGAATAAATCATAATAAGAAACATAAAGCCCATTGAACTCCACTAAAAAGCTAAACCACATGGAGGTAGCCAGTCAAAAAATATAGCCCTTGGAATTTAGTCCAAAAACCTGCCAAGGCAGCCATGTCTCTTGTTGAATCACATATGATATCACTGTGATCTTTGCAGAAGAAATAGAATAATAAAACAAATCCAGGTGATGTCAGAACCATCCTTATTTCCTTCAAAAATGAGACATAAAAACATGCTCTTGAGAATGTTGGTGATATTTTTCTGCCAGGGATGGTCTCTTGTCTCAAGCCCTGATGTCCTGGAAATGGACCCCAGATACATTCATTCACATTCCCTTTGTGGTACATTATCTATCCCTTGGAGGCTCTGGTGACAGAGCTGTTCCTTAATGACTCCCCGAGATATGCATGACATTGATTAGGCACATGTACTTGAACATCATGGTAAAATCTGCTGGTAAATACCATGGTCAAACACATAATAAATAAATCCTCTGATAACATACATAAGCAAGATGGCCATAGCTCAGTCTTTTCTAAAATTACGTACTTAATAAAATGTTTACCTCATTCAGAGCTTGTCTATATATCATTTTGAATCTCAATTCTATTGCTTCAATATTCTATCTTCATGAAAATATTTCTATTGCTTTTCTAGCTCTTCAAGCTGTCCAGCTTTAAGATTTTGATTAATCGTAATTTGGGTTTTCTTCTAAAAACAACGAGGAGGTTCCAAGAGCCCCTGCTAAAACAAGGCTACTGGTTGGGCACTAGTAGGCCATTTGGTTTGAGTTGTTTTTCCAGATGGATTGATACTGATTATTTTCCTTGTCTTGTACCTGGTTTTGTCTGTCCTCCCCACTACTATTTTTTCCAACAATGATATGTATTGTGTTGACTTTTGGCTTTGGAACAGACTGAAATAGGTCTAGTTTGATGAGAATGTTCATGATTGGTGCACCAACAGCCCAGTTCTCTATTTAAGGACCAAGCCATGGGTGCCATATTCATCTGATCTTCTCCAATAATATCACACTTTCACTTGGATGGCTATTAGATACTGCTGAATCATAAAGCATCCCATTTCTTAAAGTTATCTGTATAATAAAAAATGCATCTGTGGAATTTTGAGAGGTAGTTTCTCAGTGAGGAAAAACACAACAGGCATGTAAAACCCATTATAGTTACAAGCATCTAATTGCTTGCACATTGAAGCCACTAGAAACCATCATTGCACGAGGCAGAAGCAAATCTGGCCTTGGGTGTCCTGTGACTACAGGGAGCTCAGCACTCTGTTGGAGACTGACCTCTTCGATTTTATGGCTCCAGAGACATTTGTGTATTATTTTGGGGTGCTGCTGGATTGTTGGTGTTGAAATTTTAAGTAGCTTAATGTTCCCTGAATGAGACAAAATTGAAGAACCTTAGAAAAGGAAATGTTTCTTTGATCGAAAACACAGATCCACCTTGAACTCCAGGAATGTAGTTAAACTCTATAATAATAGAACCAAAGGTAATGTTCTGATGAAAGTCAGAAATTTACAAATCACATTCAGATAACGGATTTCAGGGACACATCTTGGACTTTTCGACATGAAGGAAAATTGCAAGTACCATTTTAACCTCTATGTAAGTTAAAGGTAAATGGCCCCAAATTCTATTTTAAGAAGAAAACCTGGTCAGCAGGAGCTCTGAGTCTAAGAACAACTCCACTATAACTCGGACAATACTAAGACTGCCTTAGAAGCAAGAGCTGCTCTCAGGAGAAGTTCTTTGCAAATGCTCAGCAGGCTAAGGTATTTTTCTAAATCTCGAAGCCAGATTTTAATGGCTTCTTGAAACTTTTTTTCTGAACATCACATGCAACTGTGTTTTGCTTTTTCTGAGATTGTGCTGTGTCCAGCAGCCTTGCTCGTCTTCCCCCTCTTCTCTGATCACACACTCCTAATAACCAAAGGACTGTGCTCGAAATAACTAGCAGAGAGGCTCAGAAGTGATTATTAAAGTTCTAAACTATTATTTATCTCATCTCTGCTTCTTCACTGTTCATCTTTGACACAGTCTCCTGTGTCTTCCTTCAACATAAAATTTCTGAAGAAAACAATCTGCAGATTATCATCTGTAATTAACTTAAATGCAATGATTCGAGTACTCTCCTTTGATTTCTTTTAATGGCATGATCAGTGACTCCATTAGTAATCAATATAGTTAATAAGTGTGTGTGCGTACTTGCCATCACACCCGGAGTTCGAAACAACATACCGTGCAACTCCGGCCGTTTCCAAATCTTGATTATTTAAACGAAAGCAGATTTTACCTCACAAATCTTCACAAAGATATCCAACAACCCAAAGAAACAAAACAAAACAAAAAACCAAAAACAAATGGTTACTTGGTTTCAGTCTAACTTGGGGATCTTTCTGGCCTTAATAATTTCCCTGTCTATTTTTCATTAAAAAAGGAGGTAGCAATACAGTCTCTCGTGGATATTAACAAAACTTTAGAACCTTGTTTGATCCCGTGGACATCAGTTTATACTGATTTCATCCATTCAGATCCTGGTATTATTTCTGATACAAATTGCTCTGTAACTTTGTTTAATTTGGCAGCTGGGGTTGTGAACACTACCTGCTTTTCTCAGGGTCTCCCTCCTGTCGGGAATTTCATCTTCAGATGCACTGATAAAATGTTGATTGCTTAGAAAACAAAGTTGCAATATTCATCACTTTGTGAGCACCATGACAAATTACAGAGCATTGTTGTTTAAATTAAATGTTAAAGTAGGTTAGTCCAGACATTTATAATGGCGCATGTAATTAGCCCAAACACCGAAGAAATATCAACAGATTAACTGTTTTTGAAGAAAAAAAAAAAAAAAAAACCACACACACAGAGTAATATTCAAAATACTCCAGCATGAGCACTTGGGCCTTTATACAAATGATGTCACATAGTCTGGGAGGCTTTGTCATGTTCAGTAAATTAGCATGGTCTAACCACAGCAGAAAATTTCCTTGAGCTGCAATAAAGACTAAATGCTTTCAGACTCCCATGATCCTTTGTAGTCATCATTTTAAAGCACTGCCTTAGTGAGCTAAACCTGTAAAGTTTTCTTTTGAGCGGCTGTGAGTTGATTAGATCTATTTCAGCCTCGTAGTGGTAATAGGCTCCTCTCTGCGAAACTGCTTACCCTCTGCTCCCCCGGCAGCTGGAGAGACTGGAATTAATCAGGTCTGCTGGGGACTTCCTCAGCGTCTCCGCAGGCCAGCGACTCTGGAATCATTTACCACAGAATCTGACTGTCAACTCTTTGTCATTTAGGCTTTTGATTACGCTTTCTTTCTCTCTCTCCTTTCCTTTCTTCCTTTTCTTTCTTTTTTTTTTTTTTCCAGAAAAAAAATGGAAATATATGACAGATTATCCTAATGCAGAATTTTATTAGTTACTTATACAGGTATCCGTGATCACCTTTGATTTGTCCTTTAAAACATAGAGGCGTATGCTAAGAGAGCGAAGACCTGATATTAAAATTAACTTTTTTTTTTCTTATTAAGATATATATCCAGCCAAAAGAAAGGCAGGGACTCATAGGTACATTGTCTTTTGATCTGAAGAAGGATATATTTGGAGATCTCACTTGGAAGGACCTTTATGATTTCCTTCAGCAGCATTCCAGAAAACGCTCTGCCTCTGTCTCCAGCTCAAATTTGTCTGTGTTTCAACATGTGCACAATCACTACTTAAAACACAAAGCATATTAGCATTCATGGCAAAACACTTCCAAGTACCCATTGAAATTACAAAGAAACAGATTCAAGTCCACATAAAAATCTATGAGTCTAATTTCAGTATTTGATTTTCTTAGATGCAAATATCTTGATAATTGAGTTGCATGATTTTATGCTTAAAATTCAAAAAATTGCCCATAATGTCATAACAGAAATAAACCACCCAAATCCTAGTACAATTTTACATTAAGAATTTTTATCCAGGGGCAACTTTTTCTTCAATTTAGCAACCAAGAATATTTTCTCTTATTTCAGCATTCTAATTGTTTGACAGGGTACTCTTTCCGAGGGAAACATATACCCAACAGATAGGGTAAAGACATTTAAATATCTTCTCTAGGGTATAACCATAATAATTATATGTAAATGCTGGGACTTAATGTTTCTAAAATTGTGATACATAATATTCTAGGATAAATGTAATCCCCCTAAAAGTATTTTTGCAAACAATATTTTCTTTCACCTAATTGGTATGAAGGCTGTAATGAGTCAAACAGAGAAACACTGTATATTGTAAATGCCAAGATGTAATGAATACGTCGGTATCACGTAGCCCATACCAACGAAAGTGTTACTGAAACAGACAACAGACTAAATGTGTTTACCTTCTGACATGAATGTCCTGCTTTCTGTATGAGTTTTCAGAGCCCTGCACCAAGTTTCAGCCAAGGAATTGTGAATTATGTAGGGCTTGGGGACCCTCCATAGAACGGAGCTTTCTCATTTGTTCTTTTGACACTGTTTATGTCTGGTTGAGCCACATACAGACATAAATACAGCGCAGATTTGAGGGCGCACTGGATATGTGTGTGGGGGGGTGGGTGGGTGGGAGTGTGGGTGGAGGGGGGCACATGCACCTAAACTTTCTCTAAGGAGGGGAGGGAACAGGCGTTTGATGGCAGAAGCCTCGAATAAACAATGCTAAAGTCCCATAGCCGATTTACATAGCACTGGCATTTGGGGCTTACACAGTTTTGAGAATTACATTATCCTTAAAAAAAAAAAAAAAAAAAAAAAGCCTTACTTAAGACCACGCCGACCTGAATGGGTTGGCAGAGTTTTGCTTCCTGGCCTGCCTGCCCTCTTTCTCCCCAGTCTTCTTTCTGCCATCCCTCTTTGTGGTCATGGGCTGGGGCTCCCATTCCGGCTGCCCCTGCCTCACTTTCTTCTCTTTGGGCGGGCAGTCTACCCAGGTGCCTCCAGAGGATCATCACCTACATTGCTCATTAGTCACCCTTCCGGAGGAAAACCCATCCATCTGTGATCTGTGATGTTCGCTGCTGCCTCGAGGTCCCCACAGGGCCTGGGGATCGTCATTTCTCTGCTGCTCTCAGGTGTCCCAGACATCGGGTCTATAAAGGGACGTTGCTAGGCTAATTTGGCATTGCCCCTTCCAACAATGCAGCAGGCACTTGGCAAAATTCAACGAGAGGAGAGGGAGAGAGAGATGGAGGCAGAGAGAGAGCGGGAGAGAGAGCGCACTGCTCACTAATTGAGCTATTTAACAGACTGGAGAGCCACCTGGAAAGCAGCCAATCATTACTCAGTGTCTTAATAGTATAGAGACTCTTGAATCATTCCAAGCTAAGAAGTTTCACATATTTGTTTGTTTATTTTCGTTTGTCTTTTGGGGTGATTGGGAAGAGGGGCGGTTGGGAAAGAGCACAGAAGGGCGGTGGGGGGCTTAGGAAGGGAAAACTGTGGTGCACACGTAAATCCAGATCCCCAAGTCGGAGAAGCCAGCCTGTGCGCTCAGACGCTCAGAGGGGTGGGAGAATAATTCACAATGGAAAAGAAAAAAAAAAAAAGTGGGGAATTTGACAGGACTCTAATGGTCTTTACAAAGTTTCTTTCTTCCGCCCCTTTGAATAGGTCACCTTGCACTAGAGTGGGACATTCAGTTCTTTGGTCACTTTCTGAGTGGGCCCGGAGCTGTCTCGCACTTTCCTTGCCGGTAACTCAGGCTGTGATGGTTTGCTACGGGAACCGCCCCTTGGATTGGGAGGATTTGTTGATTGGCAAGATGGCTGGAGTGGGAAGTCTCTGCCAACCCATACCCCTCTTTTCTTTCTGTACTTGGCTCTCCATCTCCCTTTTCCTGGAAGCTTCTGGGACGGCTCCCTCTCAATTTTCTCCTTTCAATGCTTTGTATGCACATTTTACCTCAGTGGGTTCCCATGGCATGTATTTCTATTCATTGATTTCTTTTTGAGGCATGGGTGTCTGCTTGATCTTCTTGATCGAAAGGAAGCCTGCTCTGTGTGGGAACCGTATCCTCCAATTCTTTTCATTTTTTCCCCCGCAACACTTTCCCTTAATACTTTGTGGGCTTGAAAGCATTGAGGAAGGTTTATTTCCTGTACTGCTGTGGAGAATGGTAACTGTCAGATGAAGCTTCCATTTTGCTGAGATCTTGGCCAAGCTGTTAGAATTCTCTGCGCCTCATTTTATCAATATTAAGAATAACCACAATGATGCATTTTCAAATGTTCTATGAAAATTAATGGATAATTAATGGCGACAGTGCAAGATAGTGATTAAGAGGGCTGGCTCGGGAGCCAGGCTGCCTGGTTTGAATCCTGGATCTGTACTGACTAACTGTTCAATAATTATAATGCTATGAATTTACCATTCAGCGTAAGGCTTAACAGTTATTGAATGTTTACTCTGTGCCAGGCACTGTGACAAGCACTTTAGAAGCATTCTTTTTTTTTTTTTTAATTTTATTTTTTCAGTGTTCCAAGATTCATTGTTTATGCACCACATCACCATGGCACCCCAAAGAAACAGATAGAGCCATTATTCTCATTTTGCACACGAGGAAGGTCAAGTGCTTAACTTAGTGCTTGACATATTGGACATACTCGATAACAGTGCAACGAAAGCCCTTTGATGATTCCTGAGTTTGCCAAAAGCTGAAATTAGCAGAGAGACCTGACTCAACGTCTCCTTTCTCTGGTCTTCACCGGCTGATTCCCAGGTCTGGGCAGCAGACAGCAACGCGAGCCTGGTACAATGTATATTCAGCCCCAAGCACAGTTTACAGTGATGGCAGAAATAAACAGAGTGGAGCCTGCCTCGTGTTCTCGCCAGCCCCGCCTTCCCTGCACACCACATTCCTATCTGAACGTCCCAGCCAAGGGCCCGTAAAAGGGTTTTACCACTGAGATTGGCTTCTCCTCAAACTGTCACAACTATTGCCAAGTGTTACTGTCAAATAGTGGCACATCTTTCCCTTTTAGGATTCTGAGATTTTTCTATGGCATAAAAAAAAAAAAAAAAGAGTACATTTGTATGTGTTTGTGTTGTTTGTGTTTGTCTGTGTCGCGTGTGTTCTCAGACACGGGAGGTGACTGATGGTTTGGTCTAATTTATAAATGATGACATCAGTAACGGGACTTGTCTGAACGCTGAAGACATGCTAGAGATGCATCTAGAATTTGGTGAGCTCTTGGTGTACCTTAGAAACTCTCAGAAAGTATTTCTCATAGTTTAGTACTTTTGGTGCAAGTCCCTCTTGTAAATATTACAATGTTTTTATTTTAAACTTGAGGAACATTTTACTTTTTATGATTAAAATAGATACAACACCATCTTCTTTATTTCCAGATCACTTGGTTCAGTTTTCTGAAATTTTTAAGATGCCCAGTATAAGACCTTTTAAGATTGAAACCATTTTAAGATTTAAACTCATTAAAAAAGAAACGAACCCAATTCATTCCCACTTTGATTAATTTAAAAAACTACTGAGATTCCAAGGTAGTTAGGATGATTCCACAATCGTTAAATGGGGTATTACTGAATACTTGCAATATTTTCAAACAAGAACGTTTTCTAGAAGAATTGTATCTTCCATTTATGGGGCATTTATTATTTCATTAAGACCTAATAAAAGTTGGAAGAAGAGAAAAAAATCCCACATTTTACAGATGAGGACAATGAAACGAAGAGGAAGAGTTCCTTCTGGGCCCCATGGTAGGTTCACCCATGGGCTCTGTGACGACAGGCCAAGCTCTGTAACCGTCCTGCCCTTGGGCATCCTGCTTTCATAGTGAAAGTCCACCAGCTCAGACCTTGTGTACAGTCAAGTCTGGACTGATTACCACTTCTAAGCAAAATTCAGGGCACTGGTCAAATCTTAAGTTTAAATAAACATCGAATAATTTTTCAGTAGTATGTTTAGTAGCATCCTGTATGCAACATATACTAAAAAAAAATTACTTATTGCTTATCTAAAATTCAAATTTCACTGGGTATCTTGTATTTCTATTTGCTACACTGGCAATCCTAGCCAGAATGTACTCAGAAAGGGAGTATTTAGCAAAGCCAAGGTCTCCATCTCTGCCTCCTTGAAATTCTCTCGGTGTTACGGGTGTCCGGGGGGTTCTTGCTTTATTTCCTGGTTACCCTTTGGAGTCTGGACTTCTCTGGCAGGTCTGTGCTCATTTGCTGTGATAAAGCCCCTGGGCACTCCAGATGTCAAACGCAGTCTCTCTGCAGCTGGAAGCCATCGCTGTGGACACCCAGGCCTTCCCGAATACCTGCTCTGGAGGGGGTGGTACCTGGGCTGTTTCACCAATGATTCTCCTGCCAAGGGTGTCACGCGATCAGAGTCTGCAGAGATTTAGGAAGCTGCTTGGGTAGGTTCTGACTTTGCAACCCTAGGTTTTAGGTGGGATCCCTGAGGCCGGAGCCAGAGAAGCGCTTGAGTATTAAGCACGATGCTCTGCTCAGATGATATGTCCTTGAAGCACACACAGAGGACACCTTCCTGCAGGCTCCTCAGCTTCTGTGTCTGTGACTTCCACCTGCCAGCCCCCAGATGTGCCTGTGTGTATCTGCGTGTGGCACGTCGTGGTATATGCTCCATCTGAGTTCTCCTACGAGCCTGCCCTTGATTCATTTTGGGGTCCTCTTCCCTACCTTACAGAGCAAGGGCTTTGCTTGAATGGGGAGATCAGTTGTGATTCATTGAGATTTTCTTTTCTTTTCTTTCATTCTTTCTTTCTTCTTCTTCTTCTTCTTTTTTTTTTAAATTAACAAGCCGGATATGAATCTCTGAGGCACAGATCATAATTGGCGAATAAAGAAAGTTACTCAATACAGTGCACAAGGCAACAGGCCCGGCTGGAAATCTAAGTCTTGCAGTTATCATTCGCGTGACATCAGACAAAGGAAATTACCGGGTACTCCGAGTGCACCCCATGGGATCAGGATCCCTAGCCATTCCTGAGGCTTTGGGATAAAGGACCTTGCTGACTTGATCCATACTGTCAGCCATTCCATCAGCAATGATTAAATTCCTGAGAAGCCATACCGTCCCTCATTTTGCAATCATGAGACATCCTCTGGTCACGGCTGCATGAAGTCCAGCCTAGATTCACTTGAAACCCCACGGTGCATCTAAGTGCTTCAGCAGCCAAGGCCAGCCCTCTCCCAGTGGTGTCTGGGATCACGTGCTGGGATGAGTACCCATGTGGTGTGTGGGCAAGAACACAGCTGGGGAGGTAGGTCTGGATTCAATCTAAACTAGAGACATTTTTGGCACCCTCGTGCCATTGGGCAATGTCTTCTATTTTTTTTTTTTTTTTAAAGATTTTACTTATTTATTCAATGGGTAACTTCTGATACTCAGTTTCCTCACCCGTACATTCTAAATCATGGTTACTTTGCAAACCCTGTGTGCTATCCTAGAGCTTCAATCACAGCAGGAATTAAAGGCATTCCAGCGCTATCATGATTAGAGTTACTATTACTAGCTTACCAAGGTAGGCATGCCTCTGCTTACACACACGTGAGCAGATCTTTTGCACAGGTTGTTACATTCTTTAGAGCTGTGTGGGCCCTCGGTAGCCACGAGCCTCCTGGGACTCTTGGGCACTTGAAATATTATGTGCTGTCTCTGTGCAGTTCAGAAGGAGATTTTGAAGGCATAAGAGGACAATAATAATTTAAGATATCTCAACAAATGATAATCATTAGAAAACACTGGCTGGAATAAAATACAGCATTAAAGTTAATTTCACCTATGCATTTTTACTCCTTTTGAATGTGGCATCTAGAAAAAGGAAGATTACAGATGTGGTTCCCGTTTACACTGTGTCATGTTTCCCATGGAATTCAGGGTCGAGACTTCAGTGGAGTTCTTTTCATTTCATTGCATTCCCCCCCCC